>NC_142661.1:10636659-10944496 GCF_026168435.1 Sesamum indicum
TAATTTTATTTTCGTCCCATAAATAAATATCTCTAAAAATCAACAAAAATAGCCTTTTCACATTGAACCTATCAATTCTTTTTTTTTTTTTTTAAAATTTGGGACAATTTTTAGTAAATTCTATGCAAGGTCGGATGAAATTAGCATATACTTTAGTTTCATGGAATTAAAATTACAATTTTACCTACCCCTATAGTCACAAAATGAAATGAAATTTTGCCAAATGGTTTCATAATAAGAAAACATTGAAAGTAATTAATTATTTTGGAGCCAGTCTTTTTCCAGCTACTTATTAAAATTGTTGTCCCCTACAAAGGCAAGACAACTTTTATTAAAATAAAATAAAAATAGTTATGATTTTTAGATGAGCTGTCCCATCATGGCTACCACATTCCAAAATCTTAAAAAAAAAAAAATCATCTCCCATTTTAAATTAGAATCAAATTTTAAAGAGTAAAAATAATTTCCATACACAAATATTGTCATTAATATTAATTTAGTAAAGGAGTGTTCATAAATGGCTCAATAGATAATCCACATTACACCATTGATGTTATTTTAGTACCCAATTGATTGTTGTTATTTGTTGATTATATTTTGCCATCAGAATTATGTCTGTTTTTATATTTTGTCGTTTATTTTTATTTTTATTTTGTATCAACTTATCATCTAAATGTTGTAAAATTCGCATATTACTATACATGACCGTTTCTTGATTGATTTTTTTTTTAATAAAAAAAATACCATCATGCAGTGTATAGTGTGCTTAGATTGAAAGATAAATTATATAAACTCTTATGTGCATTGTACGTATATGATGTTTTTTTAACAGAAAAATCAATAAAAAAAATGACTAAGTATGGTAACCTGTAAATTTCACAAAATTAAATTGATAATTTGATTAAAAAAATAAAAAAAATGGAGAAAAGGTAAAAATGGGAATATTTCAAATATCAAAATATAATTTACCCTTATCTTTATGTAATGGTTATTCTACTCATACATATTATAATTCAAAAAATATTATTTTTTTTAATAAAAAAAATGCACAGATTTCAGTCAGAAGTGTTTATATTTGTTTTAGCAGTTGGACCCTTTAGTTTAATATATGATTATTAAGATTACGATCATATAAATTATTATGTAATAACCTACCGATATAGCTAAATTGACTTATAAAAAATAGACTTAAAATAGTAACTTTGTTTTAAATAATAGAGATATAGGATATAAAGATATACATTTATCGTCGGAAGTATTTATTTAAATCTCTTCGAGATATTAATACTCGATTAGAAAAACTTAAAATTTAAATTCAAAAGTCGTAAAATTTATGCAAAATACAAATTAAGATGAGCTTGTAATGTATTATGATTTTAAGTTTTTATCTTATAAATATTGATAAATGAAGTCGATAAAATAATAAAAATATTGTTTTTAAATATATGAATCACGCGCAAAAAAAAAAATAGTCGAACTGCTAAAATAAAAATTAAATATATCAAATAAAATTTATGCAATTTTCCTTTGATTGTATGTACTATTTTTTTTTGTATTTAGGAATAAAATGATTATTACATAAAAAATAATTAAAAACTGGGTGAATAGCATTAATTGGTTATTAAAATAGTATTAATCATACAGAAATGGCACCGCCTCATTAATATTTTGTAAAGTCATAAAATACCATGATAAGATAGCTGATTTATGCAACTTTTCACATTAGCTGATAAATTAGTAGTTTTTTTATTTCTGTTTATATTTTTAATATAATATATTGGTTTATATATTATAGTTTAATTTATAATATATTTTAAAATATAAAATATTATTTATTATATGCATGAAAAATAACCATCATGACTAGTAATATGAAAGAAAAATCAATAAATTCCTCAATCATTGCACATGGTCAATTATTTTCTGGAAGATTTGTAAAATAATAAATCATATATTTGGACATAGGAATATATAAGGAAAAATAAATCACGTTCAGATTTTTGAGATTAGATTTAATTATACAAATTTTTTTTTGTCCTTTATAAAATTAGGTGTACAGTCAGAAGCGTGTTCTATTCGTGTATATTTGTTATTTCATAAAAGAAAAAAAGTATAATTATAATTAAATTTAAATTAGGAAGGTATCAAATGTAATTACTTTATTGAGAGGTTATGAATGTAATTATATATTGTATATACCCCGGCAATTATAGGTAGGGAAGAAGACATGGTGGGGGGGCCACCCCACATGCACACAATTCTGCGTTCAGTCCACTTTCTTGGTTGTCCTTTTACTATTTGACTTCCCATTGCCAATTCAATTCGTCCCTCCCTCCCACTCTCTTCCCAGACACGCTTGCTTAGATCTTGATTCTTGGAAATGGCTTCTGTGCCGGTGTTGAAGAAGGTGGACAGTGAAGGAGCCTCGTCGGAAAGTGCCACCTCGGAGTCTGGCTCCGAGGAGCGATTGCGGCCAAGTAGTAATTCCGTCAATACCGATGCTCATGGCACCAGCATCAGAAGCAACAGCAGCGGTGGGGAGAGGTTTGAGTATTCGGGGTGGGTTTATCATGTGGGGGTTAATTCGATTGGCCATGAGTATTGCCACTTCCGCTTCCTCCGCATCCGCGGCCGGTATGTGGAGATGTATAAACGCGATCCCAGTGAGCATCCTGGCATTGTATGTATCGTCTTCCGGCCCTTTGTTACGTATTTTTATTCATTTTTTTGGGAGTCCTTGAAGTTGAAAGTAAGTTGGTTTCATTTTCCATGTTTTCTTTGTTTGGGTTTGGGTTTTATTTGAACCTGCACAGTCAAGTTATGGATATGGTAACGAAGGGTGACGATTTACCTTCGGATTGCGTTCGAACTATGTCACACTTCCAAGGCTGAAGTTTGTTGTTAGCTCTTTTCTTTTGGTAGAAGAGATTGCTTCGGGTTAGGCTAGATGTCTGATGTTACGGAGCGTCACATGGGGATTTATGAGGAGCGCAGTACCCACTCTTAAACACTTTTTTGGATTTACAGTCAAGAATTAGCTTCAAACAGGATAAGGAGCTGGGAAAAGTTCCAGTAAAGCATATGAAACGAAAAGGGATGAGCCCAAGACTCACAGGGTTGAGGGACAAATATTTGGCCTGGACTGGAGTTTTTCTTTTTGATATAATGATTATGAAGACATGCATCCTTTGTCACGTTTTTTAACATCTTCGACAGCATGTGGTATTTATCATTAATGTGCTATCTGCTTTTGAGGATTTGGATAAGTTTTGGTGCTGCATAACTGGAAAAAGTTTAGGTTATAGCATTATGTTCTTGTCTCTGTGAAATAGATTGGCGTACACACACAAAAAAAATGTAATCTTCAATTTCCTTGGCTTCACCTCTACATGCAGTTTAGGTAGAGCCCCTCGTTCTTTATGATTGATCACCTTAAATTGCCTAAAGGAAAAGAGAGGTGCCAGAAGGCAGAAAGTTGTCAGTGAAGTGTTAAGTCACGTCTTATCAGCTATGGTTACTGCAGAAGTTAAGAACCCCAATACGGGCTCTAAAAATTCACTTAATGCACTCGAATATAAGAAACTTTAGGAAGTGAATAATGGAGCATCTGAAATAATGATACAGTGCTAATATCATCATCCACATTTAATTTCCGGTTCACTACATGAAAAATAAGTGGGAAATAATTACTGCATCAAAGAGAATTTGCCTGCTCGATAAGCATAACTTTTGTTCATGTTCCTATACTTTTAGATGGATTCCATGAAGGATTTAGTTTGTATGCATTATCCATGGTATTCTTGCAAGGGCCCTCGTGTGAAGTGAGCACAAAATGAAATCCTTCTAGAAACCTTATTCTATCTGATTTTGGATTGACATTTTAGAGTTGACACTGAATATCACAGATCAGTTTGCTACTGATCTTTGATCAGTATGAACTTACCATCTTCAGTTTACCTGCAACTCATCCTGTATTAACAAATGCAATTTCTTAATGTTCCACCTTTTGTATTCAGTGACTCTGGCTATACATTTTTTGCAGAAACCTATTCGAAGGGGTGTCATAGGGCATACACTTATGGTGGAGGAGTTAGGGCGACGGAAGTTGAACCATGGTGTAAGGCCTCTGGGCATATTCTTTAGATCTTTCCATGCTTCAGGAAGCTATTCCACCTCTTTTTGTCAATTTTCATATTATGACTGCTTCAACTTATTTAGTGCTCTGTCCTTGTAAGCTTAGTGTGTTATTTCGAGTACAACACACATAATGCTTCACAGAAAGTAGATGTTTTCTCTCTGAAAATAATGTGGACATTTTGTAGGATGTGTACGTGCTAAGGTTCTACAATCGCTTGGACGAAACCAAGAAGGGAGAAGTAAGTGACAGTTTCATTATGTTGATCTTTCAAAGAAGCTGATATGCATGAGATGGTTAAGCCCTTTTGACATGTTTCTGTGTCTGAAACGACAGTAGCTTATTTCTAATCTATTCGGGTTAGAGTTGGCAGTCCTTGTAGGGCATGCAAATTTGTTTATTGAGTATACAAGTCTGTGGAACATCTCCTTTTCCTGTCTCCTGGATAAAGTGCTAATTTTACCAGCTAAAGTTTTGGTCTGGGGCCAATAGTTCCTCAATACCAAAATAGTTAGATATAACAAATACTATCCATGATTCTTGTTTTTCTTTTAAGACCGAACATCAAATCTTGGGTGTACTTTTGCTTACTATTAAGTGAACTTGTTGCCTGTTGAAGATAGTCAAATGACTCAAGATTTCTATTGAGCTGTATGTTGAGTTCATGAAGTACAGATTCATTAGAGCTCCTACCTAAAGTAACATTATTGCTGAAGTGCGCGATTACTGAAGAACAAGTATTGCAAGTTGCTTGACATGCTGTCACTACTTTCCATGCAATTGTTTTTAGCTAGACATGGTGTGCTTGTATTCTTTAAGTTGCTCACAGTGAAGAAATCTTTGATTCCTGCAAGATTGCTTGTAATACAGCCGGTGATGCCCGGAAATGGATGGAAGCATTTGATCATGCTAAACAACAGGTATGAGAGAAAAAAGAGAAAAAAAATGCATTTAAACTTTGACTTATCCAAATGAGATAGTTGGATGAGGTTGGAGATATTTCCCCTCCCCCTCCCCCTAATGTGTTTGATTTTTATTTCTGCTTGTTTGACATTGATAACCATCTTAACTTTAGGACTTTACTGTTAAGGTGACACAATGTCACTTCCATAGGGCCCTCATGTGCATTATATTTGACATGCGAAGAGTAGAGTGTTGGAGAAAATTAGTTAAATGACTTTTATGAACTGTGCCCTTCTTTAGAAAACAAAATTGCAAATGGATTAAGCTCCATTCATTGTTGCCATTTATGTTGGCTTTCAACCATTTAATTTTTCTGAGCAATGCTTAAATTTGCTTTACATTATGTTGTAGACATGGATGGCAACACCAGTGAGCATTAATTAATTACCAAGCTATCTTGATCAAAGGAATTGACACATTTTGTTTATTATTTTTTGCTGCTTGAATATCTCACTGTCTGTTGTTGAATTGTAGGCCGAGTATGAGTTTTCAAGAGGTGGTAGTGTGAGAAACAAGCTGAACATGGAGGATGAGTATGTTCAGATCACTGGATTATATTTTTTCTGTTAATCATAAATATGAGAATCTAAATTGACATTTTCTCATTGAGTAGTTGACTCACCGGAGGATTTATTTGAAAAGTAAACTTCATATCTCACATATAATTGCTTTTGTTTCTACTCCAAGGTGACAGTATATACCATTAAATTCTTGGTAGCTTAATTTAGAAATGGTGAGAAAATTTGAACTGCTCTGTATTGTGATCTCATGATGATTTTTACTCAACATGAGTCTTTGATCTTCATTCGAGTAATATTTGTATGTACAGATAAGCTTTTGCTTGTTTACATGTGATAGGCAAATTCTGCTTTGTTAATTTCAAAGTATGGTTGATTCTACTCACATTGACAGTTAGGGCTACTACTACTAAGTCTGAGATTAATTTTTCTTTGTTGGAGGATTAACCTGGAGGGACATCGGCCTAGAGTACGGCGTTATGCTCATGGTTTAAAGAAGCTAATAAGGATAGGACAAGGTGAGGTGCTTTTGTTTGATCTTACAAGGGTCTTATTTGGTAATTCATAATCGTTTTTGTGTTTCCATAGCAATTTATTGCTAATGTGTCTCTACAATTTAAACACTACCATTGATTCCTTTGTAATGTACTTATTAATGTATTTGTTTTTTTTTGTTAATTCTCTATTTTTGTTTTGTTGATTTTATCGTGTGTGACAGTAATATCTTTAGTCTTGCTATTTTTCGCAAAAACTTGCTCTTGTACTGACTTACGTTTCTTTGCATCCTGTTAAATTAAATTTCTTCATTTCATATTTATAGGCAATTGGTACATATATGTTTGTGCGAGAAATCAATTTTCCTGATCAAATGTTTGGTATTGTCTTATGTTTTCTAACTTTTCTTATGTCACCTTAATAGAGTTTGTTTACATAAAGTTGAATGAGTATGGTGCACTTTGTTTATCATTATCAGCTGAAAGAACATAAGCTTTTCTTGTCTAGACTTATGGTCAGTCTCTTCGGAGATTAGAATGCTTATACCTTGATACTTATCATGCTAAATGTCAAAAGTGTATGCAGCTTCACATCAACTTCTGCGTGCCATTGTTTGTGTTTGTGTCACATAATCATGTTATGGTTGTACTTCTCCAAGAGCTCTGTGTTTTTACTGTGATTCTTTTTTCTTCTTTTTTTTTTCTCCCGATTTAATTGGTTTACCATAATTAGAGTTTCGCAACTTTTCTTTCTGGTTTTCTGTATGGTGTTATTCATAGGTCCGGAAGTGCTTTTGCGCAAAGCCTCAAGCTTAGGTACAGATGGTAGATTGGATGCATATTTTGATGCAGATGGTGGTGATGTTGTCGAGGCACATGAATGGAAATGTGTCCGTACAATCAATGGTAGACTTCATAGTCTTCATTCATTTTTTTTCTTTTGTAAAGTCTATTCACCTGAAATATATGTGCATTTAAATGATCATTCTCAACTTAAATCATCACAAAATTCTTAGTTGTTGTATATAAGATATTTTCAATTTTTCATTATCTTATCTGTCTACAGGAATGATTAAAAAGATCCCAGGTTCCATTATGAAGTTACTCAAGAATATTGCATATTATGTGGATGTGCCAATTGTCTATGATTTATATGAAGATTGTTTGATGGGTGCCCCAAATGTTTTCTGCTTGTGCATCCTCATATTCCCGTATTAGTCTTTATAACCTTTATCAAGCTTAAGTTGACCACATTTTCTGAATTGCCTGTTTTTGCGGCACTGCTGGAAAAAAGTTTGTCCCGCAAACCACTAATCTTTTGGTTGCTGATATTTGTGTTAACATGAAAGTGAACATGAAAAGTTTTTTACATTTAGCATGAGCACCAAAGGAAAATGACAGCTGCTGCTGCTCAGCTTGGATAGAATTGCATTTGAATTTGAATGGACTCTTCTATTCCTGAAGTACGATTTTCAGACTACCATTGCTGATTTTTTTATCCTTTTTCGGTTGAAAATTTTGGGAACATTCTGGAGGACTTGATAAGATACAGTTAGATGATGGATAACTTTCCTCTGATCCTTGTTTCAGTTAAAGAAGTAGTTAGATATGTACTCACCCAGTCATGGCCACATTAGCGCAACAAAAACCTAAATCTTGCTGCAGGGCCATCTACCAAAGCCACCGCCTTCCCCACCATCCTGAAAACCACAATATTGTTTGCTGCCCTGTCGTTGGCTTGCCCTTAAGCAACCAGAAAAGGACAAATTAAAGCTCAATGATGAGATGGTGGGCCCATCAACAGTCGTGAGGAGAGGGAAGTGTGGTTCTTTTGATGAAATAGCAAACTTCATCACCGCAGTGGTTGCATGCAAAGTTGGTACCGAGGAAGAAGAAATTCATACGGATAAATTTAAGGTCAATGATGTGGTGATGGGTGCCACAAGAACAGAGATGGATGAGAACCCAGCAGTGGCAGTAGAAAGGGGGAAATTCAGGCAGAAGACCCTAAAAATTGACAATTATACTGAATACCAGTGGTAGGAGTTTAAACATTTATATTTTAAAAATAAAAGATAAGATAAAATAGGGTAAATCTACCCATCCTATTATGTGGAGTCGACTTTGTCAGGAAGCCTCAGCCGGTACAGTGGCAAATTATATCAATGAGGCAAAATATTTGAATATACTTCATTCATAAGCATTTTCGTTTTCCAACATACTTTCAACATTGGGACAGCACAAAATATTTTCTGAAGACTATATTGGAACAGATATTTGAAACAGTTCCAGGTGGATCCTATATTACCTTTTATTATCTTAAGGTTTGCTTCATGATGTGCCGGACCTGCCGGTTCAAAATGGATTTGGAATGGGATTGGAAGTGCTGTCTGATGTTTGAGGGCATATGGACAAAAACATGTGGAAATGTGAACTTGCACATGGTCACTTGCAAATAATGAAGTTTGGGAAGGTTCCAGTAACCTAACCTGAGTCTAGTTGCTATAATTGGACTTCTTACTCAAAATCCGTAGATGGTTTGAATTGGATGGAATTGTTTGTCAATTATGGTGGAAATATGTAAGTACAGTTGCAGATTCACGATCTAGAGAGAATTGACAAATAAGTATGGTTAACTAATTTGATTGACTACAAGATCATGATAACTTTCAGAGAAAAAAGAGCCACACAACGTATAAAACTAGTTTTTTCCCTTCTCAGATGATACTGATCTGAGAAGCCTGGCAGAGTAAAGCCTATGAATAGAACTGAAATAAACAGGTTGAGAGCATGGATCAGAGACTTCATGGACCTGTTAGTTCACTTGATAACCTGAATGTCTGCCACTTGGACATTTTGAGAACCTCTATAGGTTTTTGATATTAATTGTTGACTATCATTAAATTTGATGAAAAATGGAGAAATGGTTTATTTGATTGTATCATGTCAAAAAGATCTGATTCATTTCATAGACTTAAACAAGAGAATTTTGCTTTGCCATATTCTTAGTGTTTATTTAAGAATTTTAGTTTAGTTAGAAAGACATGACTAACATATCTTTTTTTTCAAAATCCTTATTTGTTTTAGGTGTGCGAATATTTGAAGATGTGGCCAGCCCAAAGGTAGTTCATTGATCAAAACTTTTATTGTTGTTTGCATAACGTTTACTACTATGATATGTCTCCCTTTGACAAGATCATGAACTCGAGCTTTTTCTTAGTAGTGAGTTATTTCCAAGAAGTATGTCTTGGAGGCAAATAAGAGAAATGTAGGATTTTCCGATTTGATGAACTATAGGCAAATGCCTGTCTCTTAATATAAGGCAACCGTGGTATTTGATCCTAACAACATGCTTTTTTAATCGAAAGATCCACCTTGAGTGAAGCAAATATATGATTGATTCTCCATAGCATCTTAGCATCTTTTTTTGCCTTTGAACAATGTGCTGCATGTTTGATCCCTCTTTACAACCCCTAGAAACATATACGTTACAAAAATACTTTGGTTTTTTCTTATTTATTTCTTGAAGATACTGGCTACTGGCTTCCTCAATCAACACACACCTAAACAAGATTGGCTCCTTAAACCCATGGCATAAGTCATAACTGAGTGTTTTTTACTTTAAAAATACTGGGGCCGTTGAAGTTAGCGATTTAAGAGAACCATCTTGAAAGCATTAGAGACATAGTAACTCAGCCACCAGTTTCCATCCGATAATATGCAGGTATATATTTGGTAAATGACATTTAGGTTCCATACCAGCACTGCGTGTTTATCTGCTTTAGTTAAATTAATCTGAAGACAGACAGCTCATTTGCCTTGTTTTGTAGTGTGATAAAGGTGTACTGGTCAAAGCTGTTGGTGTTGTTGATGCGAGTGCAGATACTGTATTTGAAGTTGTGTTGAATCCTGATCGACACAGGAGATACGAGTGAGTTGGAAAGCCTTTGGTTTGTGGTACTTGATGTTACAAGTGTCAGGCATCTAATATTCTTTTACAGGTGGGACACTTTGACAGGTGACTTGGAGTTGGTTGATTCTGTTAATGGACACTTTGATGTTGTGTATGGGACATTTGATCCACGTTATTTTACTTGGTGAGTTCGTTTTTTTTGGTTCAAGAAGCTTCATGATATCATTTCCCATTCGGTGCTGAAGGAGTATATAGTGATCTTGGTGCAAATAAAGATGGTTCATATGACTTGGAAGTGACATGTTAGAGTCACACAAATAGCCATTCTTCTTGTGAGGCTGAGGCTGCATTCACACAAATAAGATGATTCATATTGAAAAGTTATATGAGCTGATGCTTGTAAAGAAAAGTGAGGGATGCATTAATTGCTTCTTGTATCTAGTTCTTCGTATTTGCATCACTTGAAAGAAGGGTTTTATATGCAGGCGGCAGTCAAGAAGAGACTTTGTCTTCTCAAGGCAATGGGTCCGAGGACAAGATGGGACATACAGTAAGAATCTGTGTTTATGTCAGCTTCTCTGTGCTTATGTTCGGTAGCTTCTATTGAGTATTGAAGTCTTGTTAATCACCACATATCAATACGTGTTATCAATATGGTAATCATCATGTGTGGTTTAGAGCAAATGCATTGCCCTGCTCAATGCTGGGTCTTGAAATGATAGGTTCATATCAGATCCAGGTCGAGTAGATACCCATCCTGATGTGTGTGTCCTACTGCTAGGAGCCGTTACTAGAAACTTTGTGAAAATGATATTGTGGTCTACTTAGGAAAGTTCCAAAAACTATTATGGAGTTAAGCCAATAAGGCTATAACACGAAGTTGAAGATAAACAGAGAGAAAAGAAACATAAAGCAATTATGATGAGCTCCCTGTATTTTAAAATGTAGGTATGAAGATTTTATGCAATTATGGTCTCATCATTTATTTTCTTTTGACTTTGTTGAACATGACACTTTTTACGAAATCAAGCAGTTAATGCTGCTCTTCTCTAAAGCTTTCTGTTAAAATTTGGTGTATCAATTTTTGTCGAGTCTACATTCAGCTGTAATATCAATTTTTAATGGTCTACTTCTAGAAATAAGAATCTATTAGCAAATTCTTTGTCCAGGATTCTTTCAGAGTTATGTTAGTTTGAGGTTTAGCATATGCTTGGTGCTTGGTGGATATGAGAATAGATGTCAGTTCTGTCTGTTAATGTAAAATATTATGGAGTATTAATCTTCTATATTTGTTGCTTAGCTAATGCATATTTTCTTGGGTGCAAATAGTAAGGTAGATATGCTGCTTAAATTTATTCATTGATATTGTTATAAACTCACAGTTCTTGTGATTGACAGTTTGATATACACTTATTGGTGCAGCAATTCTGCAGTTTCCTTCTGTACACAAGAAGCGGCCTCCCAGATCTGGCTATAAGCGCACAAAAATCAACCGTAAGAAAATATAGTATTAAATACTAGCTTCCAATTTTAAATAAGCATTTATTATGTGCACTGAAGACATGTATACTTGAAGGCTAAACCAAGTTTAGAAGCCAGCCAAACGGCAATATTTTGTTCCTTGGGGTTCTCAACCCAAATAGACTTCTAATTTCTTGGTTCCATATTTTCACTAATTATTTGCACTTAAGGTGAGAGAAACTATCACTTTGGATCTAGTCCCAAAATTATACCCACCTCAGTTTCCTGCTTTTGCAATTGCATGGTCGACCGAGAATAAATCCTTTAATGTTTCTAAGCATTTAAGTGGGCTTAAGTAGGACTTTTTGGTTTATGTATTTTGTTGCTCAGATAATTCTTATCGAATGCTGCCTTTGGCACAATATTTCCCTATGCGGCAGTTATGAACCTTGCTGTTTTCTCTAACTCCTTTTTTGCTTTGTTTTGTTCTGTAGCTTCCACTTGGGAGATCAGTAATTTAAGCACATCTTCGCCGTCAAATACTGCGAGGTGTCTAGTTACACAAACGCTTGAGATAAGCCCCAAAGGTTGGTTTAAATGGAGGAATAAACACTGCCAGAAGTTTGAAAAGACTGTTCCTTATGCATTGCTGAGTCAAGTATCAGGTTGGTAATACTTCCAGTCCTACTTTACAGAACGTGTATGCTGCGAATAACTGAGAGCTACTCCTAACCAGTAATCCTGATTGAAACATTGCATACCTCCTCTCCTGTCATGTAACCCCTGCCCATTTTTCAGAATGTTAATTCATTGCATAAGTTTGATGAACTGCGGGAGTGCATAAGTCCGTCATTTTCATAATTAAAGACAGTAAGGCAAAAGTTCAAATACAATCACCAAGCAGACCTTCTCTCCTCTTCTGACATTCAAATGTTGAGAAATAAACTTACTTGATTATTTGAGCAAGCTGGTCTTGTAACAAGACTGTTTTTCATATTAATGAACCCATGGTTTTGGAACATGGCTTCATACTGTGGAAGCCCTGATGCTGCTCTTATCAGTATTTCTTCATATACCATTCTCTCAACTATTTCACTCTGCTCAAGACAGCCTTATCTTGTACTTAATTGGGGCTGTAATCTTGATTCTCTTCTTCTATTCCATCACATACTCATGCTTTACATCTTCTTTCATTTTCGTGTTTTCTTTTTGCTTCCTTGAATGACCTGGAACTCAATTTGTTTGTATAATAGTGATGTTTTCTTGCTATATGATTTGTTCAGGTCTGAAGGAGTACATTGGAGCAAATCCAGCACTTACATCTGAGTCATCTACTACAATAATTCATTCGAAAGTGTCTGATTTTTCTGGATCCCATAGTGAGTTCGAGGATGCAGAAGGAGCAGACGAGTTCTATGATGCAATTGCTGGTGATTCCTCATCTTCTGATGAGGGTAGTGACAATGAAGTAGAAGTCAATAAGGTTCTTGGTCCTTGGTGTGACTGCATCAACTGAATCCTTTATTTTTAGAAGACCGAACACTTTGCTGACTTTGTTTTATTCACCAGGAGAAGAAGATTAAACTGAAGAACATTTCCTGGGCCATAGCAAGTTTAACACTAAAGAGGTCTTCAGGTACTTGTCATGCCAGTATCTTTCATTTTGGAAAAAACTGGCTACTTTTCTCTCATATTTTCCCACCATTAATAGGTTTTATCTGTTATTTAAATTATTGTGCTAAGATTTATTTTGGCATCTGGTGCAGCACCAGAATCAAATGAGTTGAACTCAAATGTACCTCCCATTAGTCTCGACTCAAGTCAGTTTCATGGGACCATGAAGAAAGCAAAGGATGAAAGTGATAAGAATTGCTGGTCTTCTCCAGATGGTTCTGGATTCATGATCAGGGGGAAGACATACTTGAAAGATAACATGAAGGTCGGTTCATACACTATAAAATACAGCACTTTATGTGAAGTTTATACTGCTTGTCTTTTGACATTAAATAAAACTTGAACCATCTCAGTTCAGCTTAATCTCAATGTAATTCAAGAAGAATTGAAGGTATTCTGTCAATCTCTCCAATTTCGGATTGACAATTTAAAAGGTTCTAATTAGATCTCAATTCTATGTTTGCATATTTAGATTATTACTTTTGCTAAGTGTTTATCAACTATCTTTCCATTATTTTACAGGGACAGAAGGGTTTTGTTGTATGTATTATTTTCCTTCTCTCAAGTCCTTTATCTAGATAAATCTACTAAGTCTATTAACCAGAAAAGTCTTGTCTATTACTTCAGGATGCAAAACTGTGACCGACTAATTGAATTAAAAAATTGGAGGTTGTACTCATGGTATAACCACGAATGTCTTAGAGACTGAAGGGTATATGTTTAGAGAGTCTTCCTCATTTTTAGCATGATGGACTTGGAAGTCAAATTTAAGCAATCTAGTTTCGGTCATAAGTTTCAAACTATTTTCTGTTTAAATGAATATGCCCTAGGTGTTCACTAACTTTCCTCATTCTGTATTAAGTTCAAGTTTAATGTTGTTTTGGTGATTCAATAGATCTTATCTCGAGATTTAATAATTCTAGTTTTCAGCTCTGCTTAAGAGTCCATTGCTATTAGAAGTTTATTTATTTGATGTGTTCAATCATCAATATTTAGTCTTGTCATTTATTCACTAGTAATTTCTGTCAAAGATTTTCCTGTCCATTTCCTTGTTCGAGAGGCTTTTACCACTATAAACCTTGTCTGTGCCTCTAATATTTCTAGAGTTGATCATCACGAAGCATAGAAACTTGTATTGTGCGATCATCTCAAACTTGGTTAGATTCAAGGTTCTCTTGGTTTGACTTCTCTATTTCTCGTCTCTACTATACTTTGCCAATGATAAACTCATTATTGAGCCAACTTCCAAGATGGACAGGCATTTGTTTAAAGGACCGTTCTGAATTCATGTTCAGCAGAAGAACAGATCTAATTCTGTATCATAATTTTTTCATGTTTATCCGTACTCAAACGTAACTTTTCTAATGCAATCTAATTTGATTAAAAATGCTCTTGCTTGATAACCTCTCAGGTGAAAGGTGGAGAACCTCTTCTCAAGCTCATCGCAGTTGACTGGTTCAAGGTGGAAGATTGTGCCTCAAAGGTTGCTTTGCATCCTAAAAGCCTTGTTCAGGTATAGTTGATATGCGGGATTACAACATTCGATGTGCTCAGACAAATCATGCTTCTACCTGATATTCCTATCCGTCATGTGATGATGCTCTTAACATTCATTTGATGAAATTATATTCTAAACTTAAAATTCATTAAAAGAGGAGTTGGCGGTTAGAATTTAAGCTTTACTATGGAAACCAATGTTGGGTCTTTCTGAATTGACTGTATACACGAAATTATCCTCTTAAGTAATATCTTCGTTTGTCCCAAGTTTATAACTATTTTGTTCGTGTGGTGAAACTACATTCTTGTGGTGGTAAGACTGTCATAAACCTTTGCAAAATGCTGTTAAACCTCAAAATAAATTTGCTGATGATTTAGTGATAATTTAAGATTGGTCTTATTATGTTCTCAACCTTGTTTTCCTTATTGAGTTTCTGCTAATTGGCAATTTAAATCACTCTATGGCAATTTCTATTTTAAGCAAGAGCACAGATGGCTTGAATTTACGATTTCTCTTTGCTTAAAATGTCTTAATTCTCTGTTGAATGAATGCTCTCGACCGAGCTGAAGATGATTTCCTAATTTAGTAAAGAATGAAGTTTAGCTGTTGCACATGAAGTCTTCCTTCTTGTTTGTTTCAAGCTATCCAGTTGGCTTATCTGCTATATGTCATCCGATCAACTTCTCTTTGTTTTTCACTTCAAGTTTTTGGAATAAGTAAAGATTATTTCAGTTTTCCTTTGTTGCTGCCATGAGTTGTTACTGTTCCATTCTGATTACTCTCAGATGATTGTATTATTCCTTCTTTTGGTAGTTGTATTATCTTAGATATCATGACATCAATACGTAGTGTTTACGCTACAACTTGCTGATGTCATGAGTTGTCATTGTTCCTTTCTGATTATTTCTGATGATTGTATTGTTCCTTCATTTTTTTTCTAATATCATTCCTAACGCAGAGCCCCGAAGGACAGAAACTTCCATTCATTCTTGTCATCAATCTTGAGGTTCGCTTCTGTCTATATGTCTTCCGTTTTTTAAGTATTAAGCTTACATATGTTCTGTTTAATGTTCTGGGAGCTTATATGTAATCTTATTGATTTCAGTAGCAGCATTAGCAACTATTTGTCTTTTATAAGTTTTTGTGCGCATAGCCTGTATTTTCACATATGGTGAAACTTGTTCAGGGTCATAAAACAAGTCTGCAAATATAGCTGCCAATAAGTTAATATCTGGGCAAACTGCTGATTGTCCAAAGACACATTGTTGTTACTTCATTGCTAAAATTTGTAGTAACATAAACAGTGTACAATTTAGGTGTGGTGAAATGAATTTTTCTTGTCAATTCTTAAAATTCTTTCTTTTCTGTTCACCCACAGGCCACAGCTTTTGGATGAGAAAGTCTTATAGTGGTTTCCTTGTATCAGGTACCAGCCAGACCAAATTACAGCCTTGTTCTCTATTATGCTGCAGACAGGCCTGTGAAGAAGGACTCATTGTTGGGTAAATTTATTGATGGCACTGATATGTTTCGTGATTCAAGATTCAAACTTATTCCAAGCATTGTTGAGGTAGCTCCATCTGCTGAAGTGAAAACTTGGTTAGTTTTGGAGTGTATGCTTGACATGATTCTTGTTTTTGACAATTGTCTTTTTAAAAAAAGGGATACTGGATGGTAAAGCGGGCAGTTGGAACGAAAGCTTGCCTTCTTGGAAAAGCAGTAACTTGCAAGTACCTCAGGCAGGACAATTTTCTGGAGGTGAGATTCCCACTTCTTTGGTCCTGGAATCTTGTCAGATGCTGGTGAATTTTATATAGAGCACAACTGTTGCCTATGTGTTGATTGAATTGAACTATGGAGTAATTTGGACTTCATTTTGCACCATCAATTTGCGTGGGTGGTCAGAGCAGTGAAACAAACTGGTGAAACTCTTGGAGGCCTAACTGGAATGTGATTGAGAAACATCTGACAGTAACTTGAGAACTTTACACGACGAGGGGGATGGAAGAAATGAAATGATGATTGAAGGAAAAACCACCTGTAATTAAGAATTGAAGAAATGCTTTAGAAAATGCATGAATAGCATTTCCCAATTCAAACTTTCCAGCTAAAAGTATGCTGCTTCAGTTGAGCCTCACAGGAAGTACCTATACTGTGAAGGAGCTTTTAGCTGTGTCTGATGTCATGGTTTACGGGATGCATTTGATTGCACTTGAATGATATATTTCCATATGTGGTTTTTATCTTCTAGCCCTCCTACAGATACGATGATTAAGTGGTAATCCTTCCTGCAGATTGATGTGGATATTGGTTCATCATCTGTGGCAAGGGGTGTCATCAGTCTCGTCCTTGGATATGTCACAAGCCTTGTTGTTGATCTTGCAATAGTTATTGAGGTGCGTACACTCTGGTTTCTACCCTTTATCCCGATGATTTTTACGTATTAATGAATAAGTACAACCCGAATCAATACCATCTTCAGCGGTGCCTTATCAATTCATCTGCAAGATCATGTTTCTTCAAAAAGTATGGGTTTTCATATGCTTTGAATAAGGCTTCTAGGTTTTACTTTGTTGGCAATCTAAATTCTTGATTCTTCACCAGGAACTTTTCTATACATTAAAAGAAGATAATCTTTACATATGTCAGATCAACATTGGCATCAGAATGTTGCATATGTTTTCCTAATTCACAAATTCTTTCCAGGGGCCTAATATTTCTGCAATTCAAAACATTTAAACATGGAAAACTTTTACTGCTTCCACGTGGGCCACTGATTGTTTCTTTTGATAATTTTGTTTGCTCCAACATGCTATGGTTTCTATGCCTGGATATCTTTATCAAAAGCAACGAATTCTACAACTCCAGGAATCAGGACACACTGTCAATTATTCGTTATACCGTAGATACTGGGAACTTGAGAAACCTTTTGCACACTTGATACATGATGATAACTCCTTTGTGTATTGAAGAGAATCTAAATAAGTTGAATGTCATTGAGAAAGTCCCGAGTCAATTTTCACTTCTAGTGCATGTTGGAATTTCCTTTTTCTTTGCTAGATGGTGTTTGCACTTTCACCATGTGATTGGTCACACTTTTTAAAATGAACCACATGAAAAGTGTAATAAACGATATATGATGTATTTGGGTTTTGGCTGAAACCAAAGCCCTCTTAGAATTTCCTTCACGCTTCGGTGGTGCAATGACAAATAAGAGTCCTATCTCATTTACGGGAAAAATTGAGGTTCGAGTTAATTCAGATATTATAAACCATGACTTAGAATCAGCAAATGCGCAATTTCCTATCACCATACCTTGTCCACTTAGTTTCTCCATCCCCTTATAATCTTCTTACTTTTATCCTTTTACCTTTCTAAATTTTCAACATCATGTTCACTTTCAAATTTAGATTGCTGTTAAATCATGCATATTATACACGAAAAACATGATATTTCCATATGTTACAGGCAAAAGAAGAGGCAGAACTCCCAGAATATATTCTTGGAACCGTCAGATTAAACCGTGTACAGCTTGATTCAGCTGTACCCTTAGAAGCATGACGACCTATTTAGTCAACAGAGGTTGCTTATCTTGAATAATGTAACCAAAGCAGTCCTTATTAATCGTCCGGTACTCAGTAACAGCAAAGATAATGCAGAGAGACAAAAGGGATATGATAATGGCCTCCGAAGTAACACACAGCTATTTGGTGAGACAGGATTCTTTATTGATTAGGATCCTGCTTGTATTGAAGTCATGACATTTCTTGTATACCATGTTTGATTCTAGTTTCTGAAGATGGTTTTGCCATTGAATGTAGTTAGAGAAACTGAGCCAGATCTATGTGTATTCCCCACCCCACCCACCTAATGCTACTGACATTGAATCTGCAAATATATGGGTGTTTGTACGTATGTTTGTGTATAGATTTATGGGCTGTTCTAACAGCAGCAGTAGAAGCCAATTTTGGCTGTTTTCTTTCCAGGGTTTTGGATTTGTATGCCATTACATCATCATCGTTGCAACTATAGGCAGGTTCACTTCAGAAATAATAGATTTCTTTATATTTTTTTATAGGAGGAATAATTATATTATTACATTGATATTTAAAGAATTTGATTAATGTATCAATATATTCCTTCTAAAGATTAAGTGAGGGAGAATAATGAAATAATAAATTATGATGAATTTACGTAACATAAGATATCAATGGAAATGGATTTATGTTAGAGACTAAAATCATATTTATAAAAATGGGATTTTAGAAAAAGAGGTTCTAACCATAGATAAGATAAATTATGGTGAACTTGAACTTTTTTATAAGATATTAGCTTTTTTCTTTTTTTTGGTAATTGTAAATTGTATTAAACAACAAGAAGTACACTAGTACAATACAATCATGAATCGTTCTTTAGTTTTACCCTCGACAGGTCAAGGAATCCACTATAAGCGATAAAGCCCACATGAGCTAATAGAGAAAGGTAAATCAGTACTAATAATTTGCTGTCGCACATCATTTATAATAATAACAGAGAGAGTACATGCATCGCGGAGCATGTTCTCAAACTGATGACGATTGCGTTACATCCAAACATGATAGACCATAGAAGCAAGTAATGTTCTATAGGCTGCATTAATGATGTTGTTCCCTCTCCATCATGACGAAGCCCAAGTAACATCTCTAGTCCAAGAAAAAAGTTCGGTCGAGGAACCCACACATGACGTGAATCTCCTCTAAATAGTGCCGGGAATAGTAGCATCAGAAGAACATGTGGTTGTGCGTTTCCATAGCATCATTAGCACACAGGATACAGGAAGTGCCCAAGTAAAAAAGCCACGACTTGTCCAATATGGACAGCCTGTCGAGGATGGTCAACTAAAGCAAGAAAGTGTGTCTGGAAATTTTGAAGGGCCTCAGAGTAGTGAAAACCAGTTTACCTTGGGCCCTGGCGGTGATAGGAGGCGAATATATTAGTCTTACTTTCAACCATTAAATTAAGACATAATTGTTACACAATCAATCTAATTGGCACACAATGATACGAAAGAAAATCAACCACAAAACTCTATTTAGTAATTTAATCTCATTAAATACTTGGCAAATAAGTATATCACATCAACAAATTAAATCTATTTAGACAATCACACACTATTTTCAACAAAATTATAAGTACACGTTCTTGTATTTTATCTCAAGATGTGTATTTATTTTAAAATTTTGCTTATAATTGCACACTACAATCTAATAAATTATATTTATAATTTTACAAAAATTATAAAATATTTGTATAATTAGATCTAATTTCAAAAACTGTCCCCGTAATTCACCATAAAATATATGTAATATTCTTTCATACGTAAAGTAAAGCTGGTCATAGATTTACTAATCACCCCATCCCACCCCCCCTCCCCCACCCCAAAATAATAAAATAAAATAAAATAATGATAATATGCTAATACTAATAATCCGAGAATCCTGCATTATTTTGGTTTTTTCTAAGCATTATATCAATAACTAATATATTAATATACGAACAACAATAAGCAATAAATTATATAACTCTCAATTTAATATTTCCACCTAATTTGGCCTTTTCTACTAATTAATAATTTAATAACCCCATAATATTTTATTTTATTTTGTTTCCTCTACCAAAATCTTTGTGTATATTTTTATATTATTATTATTATATGATTGACTGTTGATTTGGTTGCTTGCTGATTATCTATATGTTGGCTCATTTGTTTCCGTGCCACTATTAATTAGCCTATGTTTCCGGCACTGCCAAAAGACTAATTTGCCCCAGCCATTTTGGACTGATGTAGGAAGAATTTTCTATCCTTCTTTGGTGTTAGATCAATGCGTGTGTGTGTATAATATAGAGAAATTACAGTGATGTTTTTTGAGATTTAATATAATTACACGTAATTTTTTTATAATTTAAAAAATTATATTTAATATTTTTAAGATTATTTTTATATAATAAATAAGTTTATTCGTTAATTAATTGATATTAACAAAAAAATTAGATTAAAAGTTATATTTCTTCTCGATTGATTTAGTACTAATTTATTGCAAATTAAATAAATTTTTTTATGACAAAATTATTTTTATACATTATCACACATTAATGCACGTGATGAAGTAAATTTTCAACGTTATAAAAATAGTTTAGTCATAAAATATTTATTTGACTTGCATTAAGTCAATTGATGATAAATATCGATTTTTTTTTAGTTTTTTTTATTAATATTAACAAATTCAATAAATTGTGACTAACGAAGGGACATATTTGTTAGACAGAAGCAAACCTCAAGAGCACTAGATATAATTCTTCAAATCATAGAGGGTTTATGTGTAGTAATTACATCAAATTTTAGGAGAGAAAAGTGTAATTATCCCTATAATATATTCTCACTTTTAAAAATTTTGTTTAGTTTAGTTACATATATATATATATATATATTTAATCTGTGTATACTATTTATAGAGCTCAAGACCTCATAGAAACTACCAATAATATTTTAATGGTTAAAGTTGAGGTCCCATGCACATATTCCGAGTCATCCTATTGGATAATTACAAAAATCCCTCATGACAACAAAAGAATACGATAGTTTATGAATGATGTTGAGGTTTTTAGGGTCATGTATGTGTAATTTTTTAAAAAATAGGGTTGGTTTGTATAAATAATGTCAATGTTTATAATTATCCAAAAAGTATGAATAATTATTTTTTGACAGTTATTTTTTCACTTATTTTTAGGCATTCTTTACACTATTTTTTTTCGAATAGCCGCTGAAACTATCTACTAAATGGCTTCCCACAGGGTGGATAATTCTTCCAAGGAAGTATCTAAGGAAGTGCTATGTCTTGGGGGGTCAGCCATAGGACCTACAGTTCTAGGAGGTGGTGGTACTGGTGCTTAGGGTGCTGTGGCGGACCCTCCACTAGTCGGGGCCAAGGATGTCCCCGCAACAACTTGCAAAGCCTGAGCGTTGCCAGGTGCCTCCACAGCCTTCTACTTGTTTGCGGTGTTGCCTAGAATTTCCATGATGACCCACGTCTTGAACTTTATGTTTTTCCACGAACGGCGCCAATTGATGCATGCGAGAATAACACAAGTCCAACAAGCTTCGACTTTGGTGATGGATTCGGATACTCAAGTAAAAGGACTTCAGAAACGGACTTACAAAACAATACATTAGCACTCCAATACTCAAGTTAGTATCGAATTTAAGAGAAAATATTTATAAAAAATAAATCATAATGGAAAATCGAGATATGATTAGCAAATCCATGAGAGAATTCATGTTAAGAGTGTACTTGAAGGGCAAAGTAAAAATTGACAACATTATTTCCGAGTTTGGAAGGTGACCCTCGTCTGGGGACCAAACTTGTATTTATAGGAGGTGTCCCCATTCAGTAGGATTCTACACGTTCCCTCTATTCTCGGAAAGAATGAATAAATTTGTTCGGATAAGCCATAATCTGTTATTATCCTCTGTTAATCTTGTTGATAAAAGTCTACCTCCAAATTGAGGGGGATGCTTCACTGGCAAGAACTCCTAATCAGCAGGGAGTCCTCTAATATGGATCGGTAAGCTACAATTATCTCTTTTAAGATTTAGTATAATTACGAATATCTCATTATTATTTAAAAAATTATAAATAACTTCTTTAAATGAAAAATAATTATATATTTCTAGAAGATGAGGTGGACATTACTATTTTATCATTGCTGATTTTTTTATATATCTATATATATATTTAATAAAAATATAAAAATAAATTGAGGATGGGTGATATAAATAATCCACATGGAATATTAGTCAATAAAATATTTTAAGAAATAAAAAAATATATTAAATAATAATAAATAATTCAAAAGGCATTTTGATTAATTCACTATAGAAAATAGATGAAAACCTAATGGAGAGTGAAGTGTGCAAAAATAGCACGGATTCAACAAGCTTGAATTTTGGTTCTAGATTTGGGCTAATAAATAAAAGGACTTGAGAAATGGAACTGGCGAAACAACACGTTAGCACTCTGATGCTCAAGTTAGTATCGAATTTAAGAAAAAGTAATCGCAAAGAGTAAATCGTAATGAGAAATCGAGATATGATGATCAAATTGGTGAAACAAATTATTTTAAGAGTGCAAAGTAAAGATTGATAGCAATATTCTAGGATCTGGAAGGTGCCCCAACTTGGGGACCAAACCTGTATTTATAGGGTGGCGTCCCCCTTTGGTGGGATTCTGCATGCTCCCTCTATTCTCGGGAAGAATGGATAAAGGTTGTTTGAATAAGTTATAATCAGTTTTTATCTTCTACTAATTTTGTTGATCCAAGTCTGCCTCCAAGTTGAGGGGGATCCTTCACAGGTGAGGACTCCTAATCAGTAAGGAGACTCCTGATCCAAGAATTTGGGGCTTTGAGGGAACCCCCTTTGACTAGTGTTTTCCTTGTTGGCTGAGGGGTACACTTCGCGATCCAGGTGTATGCCACGTGGGGATGTAAAAATGTGAATGAAAGGCCCCACTGAATGGAATTGGGGCTATGAATATAAGAAATAGTGAGAATTCTTGATCTCTCTCAATTCGAAAATCCAGAATTTGAATTGATGTCCTCTCATTGATTCCTCCTTGTATTGATTTATCCTAAAGATTTTATTCAATTGGAATTTGTTTATTCACCATGTACGAGGATTGAGGGATGATCTTATGCTTAATATATTCTCCAATACAAGTGATGCCTTCAGCAAAGTACTTTAATAAGGGAAGGCCGCTCTTTGTCTTGCAAAACATGGATCTTGGGCCAGTTATTCTTTTTGGGCCACCTTCTTGGGCTAGGTCTGCGGATATCTTGGATTGTCACCCCCTTCTTGATTTGTTGGGTTGCTAAGGGAGGCCCTAATTCTTTTACTCTTTCTTGGGCTTGATTTCTTTGGGCTATATGCATCATTCTATTCCCCTTATTTTACGGAGGAGGGGTATTCCCCAACTCCTTTTTAGAGTAGGAGTCCTTCTTATGCCCGAGGGAGTTCCCCCTTTCGTTTGGAGTGATCAATGCTTTAAGGTAACCCCCTTCTTAGTTCATGCTCTTTTTCCCACCTTCTGTTTTCTTTTTTAAGTTTGGGGCTTTGAGCCCTACCACTTGTCAGTGAGGGAATGATAGCTAGGGCTATTCCTAGCCATCATAATTGTTGCTCTCGGGGGCATACCACCCCCTCCCACGCGCCTAAGTTGCTAAGTAACCGCCAAATAAGGAGCGGTAATAGGGGGATGTGAGTTTAACTTCCCCCTCCCACGTCCTTGATCAAAGTGTAATTTTCTTTTTCTCTGTCTTCCTTTCTCATATCCTTCTTAAAGAACAAAGGTTTTTTTCCCCCAAAAATCTATATGTATTCTCCTCCTTTATCCACAATTCTTTTATGATTTTTTCTTCTCGATGTTCTTTTATGGAATGTTCAAATGAATCCGCTCGATTTGTTAAGGAGACCTTCCGAGACGATGACCCCTTAGAGGCCACTTCGAGGATAACGGGCCCTGGCTCTTCTGGGCTCCCAAGTGCCAAAGGCGGCTACTCGTCATTTAATAGATTACTAAACTAAAGAAGAGGAGGTAGGGGGAACGAAGGGGAATGGTCTTCCCCTGAGGAAGAGGAGAGGGAGGTACCCCAATCCTCCAGTCTAAAAACTTCTGCCATTGATTAGTTGATAAGTGAATTTCGTATTCCCCCATCTTTCACTATTTATACTCCTTCTCCAACTAGTATCCCCCATTCTCCTCCATCAAATTATTTGTGTTTCTTTTCAGCTAGTTACAGTCAGGCTTATGCTTTCACGTTCCCTCTTTTTGTGCTAATGTTGCTCGTCTCTTTCAAGTTCCCTTGAACTAGTTGATCCCCAACTCTTTTATGGTTTTCGCTAGTTTTTATATGATTTTCTACTTCAATGGGTCTTATGTTAGTGTCAATATTTTTGCCTAGTGTTTTCGGTGAAAATGTCCCAAAATGGGTTTTTTTTTCATTTTATATCCCGAAGAGGTTTCCTTCTTGCTTGTCCCCAAAACCTTGAAGCATTAGAATAACAGTTTCTTTTTTGTCCCACCCCCTCATCCCTGGGTCTTGCCAGATTATTGGATACAGGAGGCCCTCCCTTTGTAAACGTCGGGGTAAGGACCATTGCCTTGTCTTCCTTGTTGACCACTTTAAACGAGAGCCCTAATGACTGTCGGTCCTTAATTGATGAAAGGTTTCTGGAGCACTTTGGATTGAGTCCTTGGATGGAACCCGTGGGGGATTCCCTAAGTATATTATCTTTCTCCTTGTACTTAATTATTTTGTTTACTTATGATCATAACTATATTCTTCCTTCTTGCTAGAGAGTATCATGTTCAACCAGCTGATGCGTGATCACGCTTCTGGGGGTCTTGTTGGGGAAACCCCTCCTTCAAAATCTCTTAGGGGGACCCCTGCATCTAATGAGTCTAAGAGAAAACAACCTGCCTCTCCTTCACCAAGGATTACCCCTGGGGGTTCCTCCAAAAAAGCTAGAATGAGATCCTTGGACACCCCACTAACCAGCCCCACAAGGTCTTTTTCTAGATCCACCCCCTTCCTTTCAAGGACGAGAGGGGTATCCCCCTCAAGTCTTCTCGTGCTTCTTCAGACTGCTTGTATACTCGCCAATCTTTAAAACTAGAGAGAGCAAAGAATTCCCCTTTGGTGGCCGAATTAATGAGGGGGTTTATGACCTTGGGGATTAGAAACCTCCTGGCCCCTATGTTCTGGGAGGAGCTTAAGGGGATAGTTTCTTCATACTTGGTCAAGGTATCTCTTATGGATTTGGTTATTTTTCTTTCTTTGAAATGCTTCTTGATGATTTTTCCATCTGCAAACGGCCTCTATATGTGAGGAACTCTGTTCCCGATCCTAGGAGGCCCCTCCAAAGTGAAGCTTAGAGGTGAAAGTTCGAGAAAATGGTGGAATGCCTGGGTGCTGAAAATGCCAAGTTAAAGGACGCAAAGAAGGAAGCTAGTAGCCATTGCCAGCAATTGGAAACGATTTGAAAAGTCTGCAAAAAGAAGTTGTTGGGCATGAGGAGGTGATAAAAAAGACGGTTGAGAAGACTGTGCTTGACTTTCCCAATATTGAGTAGGGTTAACATTATCTGGAGGCTTATTCAGACGACAACCTTATGGAGTTCAAAAAATCGACGAATTATCAACAGGAGGAGGATAAGATAGTCAGGCCTTACTCTGAATACAATTTTGTGGCTTACAAAGAACATTTTTTTAGCTTAGGGGTATCCCGCATCTGGGGAAGAACCTTCTTTTCTTGATCTTGGGGCCGCCATGGATAATGCCCCAGACCCCTTCATTGAACCTCCATTCCAATAAGCGGGACTCTTCCTCTTGATTTAGGTTATTTCTTTTCTTTCCTTTAGTTAATTGTAGTTATGCCTTATTTCAAATTGACTCAGAGAGGGCATTGCAGAAGAAGATTTTGACAACATATTGGGGGAGGTCGAAGCTGAAGTGAGAAGTCCCCGAAGCAACAATTGATCCTGTAGTGGGGGATATACCGAGTGAAGAAGACCTGGAGTCGAAGTAAGGAGGCGCTCCCTTGGCCGCCGATGGAGGAACCCCTGATGCCTCTACAGATGTCCCTGTCCCGAAGAACTAGGCTAAGAAGGAGAAGGAATACATCGCTTGTGAGGAAGAAAAATGAAGATGTACTTGTCCCTCCCCCTTTAAGACAATTTTCTTGTTCTGCTCCTTTCCCCCATCACTAATGGGGATGAAGCAATTTATTTTCCTTTTTTACGGATGTTGTTTTTGATTTTCCCCTGGTCATGTTTTATGTCGAGATGTACTTGTCCCTTCCCCGAACCGTAATGTGATGACTCTCATTTCTTTCTTTACTTCAAGCTTGGTATCTATTGTGGAATTTGTGCCATGTTGCTTTTTAGTCTTTTCTGATTGATAGAGTACATGTTATTTACTGGAAAGGGCTTTTTGGCATGTTATGAGGGATACCTTTTGTCAGAGGCATCCTTTTTAACTTTCGGCATCTTGTGTCCTCAAGAATAAGGTTAATTTTTAGGTTATATTGCAAAATGTATGGATGTGAAATATGGATAAAAGGCATATAAGGGCTTAGAATGGGGGACCCAGGGTCCCCTTGATGACTGATGCCTGTATGGTTTTTAATAGGGCTTAATTATGTATTGATTTATGCCTCGCCTTATTATGTAAAACTGGGAACCTATGGAGGAAATCTCCAGAGGGAATTTTTCGAGGGACGTCCTTCAGGAGGACTTAATCTTTGTGAGGGATGCCAATCAGGAGGATTTATTCTTTGAGGGAGATGTCTTTTAGGAGGACTTATTCTTTGAATGGGATGTCCTTTAGGACGACTTATCTTTGAAGGGATATCCTTCAAGAGGACTTGTGTAGTGAGGGGAACGTCCTTCATCACATGTAATATTTGTTGAGATTGTGTATGTTCCAAGGATGTGGCAAGAGGCGTCCACCAAGATCTTCTAATTCATAAGCTTCTCGTCTTATTACTCTTGTGACCTTGTAAGGTCCTTCCCAAGTAGGATCTAATTTTTCTACCGGTTTCAAGATATCTACCCACCACAATACAAGATCTCCGACTTGAAAATTTTGAGTCTTCGCCTTTCTATTGCGAGCATTAATCATGGTGTTTTCATATCTTTTATATGTGAATAAAAGGCTTTTCTCTTAATTCTTCAATGAGATCCAAGTTATCTTTCAGGAGCTGCATATTACATTTTTCGAAAAAGTGCAACACTCTGTGGGAGGGCATCTCCACCTCACCAGAAATGATGGCCTCAGTCCTATTAGCAGCGCGAAGGTGCTCTCTCCCGTAGATCCTCGAGCGGTTGTTCTGTAAACTTATAAAACTCTAGTTAGCTCTTCCGTCCAGTTTCTGCCAACTCGCTCTAATCTCTTTTTAATTCTTTGTACTAGGATATGTTGGTGACTTCAATGGGTTCGTGGATTGGGGGTGTGCTACTGATGTAAATCTTTATTTGATATGCAAGCCTTTGCACCATTCTTGTATTTTTTGACCTTGAAACTGTTGACCATTTTTTCGAGATTTATTTTTCGGGGGAGCCCGAGGCGATAAACAATTTTCCTCCATATAAAATTCATTACCTATCTTTCTGTGATGCGAGCGAGTGGCTCTGCTTTCACCCACTTTGTTAAATAATCGATAGCTACCAAAAATAACTTTCTTTGGCCGGGAGCCAGGAGAAAAGTTCTCACGATATCTATACAACACTATGAGAAAAGGCAGGGTGATAGCATGATAAAGAGTGGCTCTGCTAGTTGATGTATAAGCGAGGCGTGCTTTTAATATTTTTCACATTTATTCACCAATTGTCGTGCATCCTGATTCATGGTGGGCCAAAAGTATCCAATCCGCAAATCTTTATTAACCAGCATCTTCTGGCATCCGCTCCACAACAACCTCTATGTATTTCTTTAAGGACACTCATCCCTTCTTGTTAGGACAAACACAAGAGTAATGGTTGGTTGAAAGATTTCTTATAGAGGATCCCTCCTTGAAGTAGGAAACGTGTGGCCTGAGTTCTTAGTCTAGCTACATCCTACCTATTGTTTAGGAGGTGTACTTCTTCTAGCCATCAGATCGAAGGTATCTTCCAATCTTCTATTGGAGATATCACTTGGACGCTCAAAGGGGCCCTTGGACTGGGTAGGTGTTGTATAGTGATATGTCTGGGTCTACAATCTTCTAATGCACTCGCAAGTTTGGAGAGAAAGTCAGCCTTAGATTATCCTCTTTTGGGATTTGAACGAGTTGTAAACTTTCAAACCTTGCTTTTAATTCTGCTATCTACTGCAGATATTGTACTATACTTTCTTCTTTGGCTTTGTACGTGCCTTCTATCTATTTAACTATTAGTTGGGAGTCCGAGTAAGCCAAGAAATATCTGGCTCCGGCTTTGTGAGCCATCTTCCTACCTATCACCAGTGCTTCATATTCAACTTCATTGTTAGAGACCTCGAACCCGAATTTGATAGCAAATTCTAGATCTTCCTCATGAGGTGAAGTGATGACTATGCCTGCACCATTGCCTTGGGTCGTGGGTGATCAATCCACATGCCGTAACCATTTTTCAACCTTGGAGGTATCCTCCATAGGTATCACTGCCATCTCGGATACGAAGTCAACCAAAGCCTGAGCTTTGATCGTCGTTCGTGGCAGATATGAGATATGGTATTTGCTTAATTCTACTGCCCATTTCACTAGTTGCCCAGAAGTATCTGGTTTGCTCAAAGTCTGGTTTAATGGTAAGTAAGTCTTCACCCCGATAGGGTGTGAGAGGAAATAAGGGCACAATCTCCTAGCTGTGATCACCAGTGGTAGAGCCATTTTCTCGATAAGACTGTAGTGTCCTTCAGGTTCCATTTAGTACCTTGCTAACAAAATAAATTGACATTTGCTTTCCTCCATCCTCACAAATGAGAATGGAGCTGACGGCTTGTGGCATGGCAGAGAGATACAAATAGAAGGTGTTCCTTGAGGACGGCTTTATCAACAGGGTCCGTAAAATACTTTTTAAGTTCTTCGAAAGTTTGCTGGCATGTAATGTTCCAGTCAAAATTCTTTACTTTTCTCAACACTTTGAAGAAAGGTAAACTCTTCTTTGCTGCTTTGGAGATAAAAGTGACTTAGTGCGGCTATCCTACCGATTAGCCTCTGTACTTTAATCTTGAGGGGCTTGGCTTCAATTCCTCTTTGTGTTACTATAAATCGAGGAAACATCCTCCTCGATCTCTAAAGGCGCATTTTCCTAAATTGAATTTCAATCGATAATTTCTTAGCACAGAGAATGTTTCTCCTAAGTTTGTGATGTGCTTTCTGGCCTCTTTGCTTTTTACTAACATGTCATTCACGCAAACTTCAACGTTTCTCCCTATTGGTGGACGAAATATTTTTGTCTATCAAACGCTGGTAGTTAGTCTTGCATTTTTCTAGTCGAATGGCATAGCCACATAACATAATATGCCGACAGAAGTGATGAAGCTAACTGTCTTACGATCTTCAGGAGCCAATATAATTTGGTGATATCACTGAAAGGCATCCATCATGCTTAGCAATTCACAACCAGTCGTGGAATCAACTAGTTGATCAATTCAAGGTAAAGGATAGAAATCCTTGGAACATGCTTTGTTGAGGTCCTTGCAGTCGATGCACATTCTCCATTTCCTTCCAGGCTTAGGTACTAGGACCATGTTGGATAACCATTCAGGGAATTGAATCTACTTGATGTGTTCTACTACTATCAATTTATCTACCTCAACTTGGACTTGTCTTTCTCAGGTCTAAAGTGTCGCTTTTTTTATTTCACTGGTTTGATACTGGGATCTATGTTGAGGTGATGGGTAATAATGTTCGAGTTGATCCCTTCCAATCCTTGGGGGGTTTAGGCAAAGATGTCTGCATTGCGGATTAAGTATTGGATTATTTCTTATCGAACTGTGCCATACATTTGGGAACCAATCTGGGTAATTTTCTCTCCATCTTCAGGCACGAGCTCAATATTTAATAGTTCTTCAGCCAGTTGAATTTTGTCGAGTGTCCTCCCTCCTTCTTCAGCTTCTTCTACTAGCTTGGCATCCTTCATCTTGTTGGGGGGTGCCTCTTTAAATGCCTCACCTGTGCTCCTTTTCTACCATTTACGTACAACCTCTATATAACACTTACGTGATTGGAGGGGGTACCCCTGCACTTCTCTTACACCATAGGATGTAGGGAACTTGATCTTCATATGATATGTGAAAATTACTGCTTGAATGCATTGAGGGTAGGCCTCCCCATAACAGCATTGTAGATGAGGGTATGTCTGCCACCAGGACTTTTAGTAGATAAGTTTTTTGAATGGGCTCAGTTCCTAGGGTTAAAGGGAGTGAGATCATTCCTCGTGAGTGTACCACTTCTCCCGCAAAGCAATACAGAGAAGTGTTCACATTTTCTAGGTGGACGTCTCTCAACTACATCTAGTCATAATCTTCCCTGAATAATATGTCTGTCGATCTCCCTGAATCTATAAAAATGCTCCCTAGTTCAAAGTTAGCCAATAATGCTGTGATGCACAAAGTGTGATTATGAGAGTTTTTAGGTCCTGATCGTTCTACTCGTCCGAACTGGATGAGGGGGTGTCCTCTTTCGCCTCCACATCCAGGACCTCCTTCAAGATTATATCATGCGCCTCTCTTACTTGGGCTTTTCTGGCATGTCGGAATTACGTTCATTTGGTCCTCCCGCTATCATCCATATGACTCCCTTACGGAGGGGTGATCATTGATTTCGGTCTTAATTTGAGATGCAGATTTGGCTCCCTCCTTTGGAAGGGGAGATCATGCTTGATGCTATGAAACATGAGCCAAACAAAGCTGCGAAGGACGTTAGGTCGGAGCATTTAAGAGAAAAATGAATAAGTTGGAAGTTACACCCACTCACCTTTTATAGGAAGACTAAGTCAGAAAGGCAGTACATTAGACTGTGGACAACATAATAGCTAAAGAGATGCCAGAGGATCGATGACCTAGATTCAATCCAATATATTCAAATTTTTGGCATTTGCCGCCAAAAGAGAATAACTGAATTGGGGGAGTAAATAATGTAGGCTTTTATGTATTGGATCTTTTAGGATAGTGGTTAGGAGTCAGCCCAACAAAGCTAAGGTTAAGAGGGTTGCCCCAAAGGTAGATCCACCATTAAAGGCTTATTTTGTCCAATTGAATTCATAACTTTTAGGGGATTAGTGACATGTGTTGGCATCTGGTGCTCTGCCATGTGTAGATCGTACAGGGTTGGGTATAAATAACCCATTTATGAAGATTCTAGATATCTGATTCCGTTATTAATTACTCTTAATGTCCCAACCTCTAAATCATTTAATCTATATTATTTGCTAATTTGAGCATCAGAATACTTATGTTGGGAACAAACCCGACACCTCTATTTTGTGTAGGTCCTCAACTTATTTTCCCGAATCTCTCGAATACCATCCAAGGTCTTTATTATACCGATCCCGATGTTGCTGGCACATTAGGCAAGTTTCAATATTTGTTTTTATATCACCCTTAGGTTTTGTATTTGATTATTTGAATCTAATTTTAAATGGTATCAATGTAATTTATCCTAACGTATAATATGAGGTAGCTCAATTATGGGTAATTCACAACAATATTGAAATATATATTGAAAAATAAATTCTTACATATATGTACCGTATAAATATTAAATAAAATGGATCAAACTCATATCACCGCAATATAAATAAATCTCAATTAATTCAGATTCAATCTAACTATAAAAGTTTCTCCAAATCAATTTTGAATTTTAAATACTACGAATTGAAGGAGTAACTCAAAATTCAAAATCCGAGTACAATAACATTATGAAACTTAATTGTATTTTGATAAAATCCCAAATTTAATTTTAAACGATAAAATTGAATAGAAAAAGAGCTAAAAGAAAATGGAAAAGCAATTTCCTTGAATAAACTACACATAAAAAACATTAAATTGTCCTTACACAAGTTGCCACCTGTATTTGCTGATTAAATTTTCTATTGCTATTACTATTGCATTTATGTTCTGTTTTATATATACGAAAAATTATTATTCAAATTAAATTTGATAAAATCAAATCAATTCCAAAGCAAATATAATACATTTGTTATGTAATTAACCACTTTTTGTTTAATTGTACCATGAAAATATATATATATATATTAGACTTTTTTTATAATTAATTCAAATTTGATAAATTTGATTTGCATCTTCCCAGCCTCATATATATATACATATTACGTGTATAATCTTTTTTTCCTTAATAAAGTTATTGACATAATTTTTATTGTACACATAGTGTGTATATAAAATAACATACAACAAAAATTGTAACAAAAATTCCAATCCGCATATATATGGCAATTACATTGAATGCTTGCTTAGTTCCTTTTTCTACATAGCAAGGGAAATTTTGAGGCGAAAAATATCAAACTCTAACAAAGAAGACGCTGAGTTCAGGTCCACTGTTCCCATCCGGATTCATCATGTAATAAGTTTCCGAGTCCTTTGACCCCACTACCCTCTCAAAGTGAGCCCGCATATACGTTAGCTCTCCCTCGGCCGCCGCTTCCCCGACGGCGCTGCTTTCTCCGGGCAACACTCCCGCCCCCATCGACACTGCATGCAGTGTTTGCATGACTTTCAAATCATCGTCGGTCGGCTCCCTCTTCACAGCATACCCTACTTTCCTCCCGTTGCAGTACATAGTCCAAATGGGCTCGTCGATGAGTTTTATCTTTTCCGACGGGTTCTTTTCGCATTCAAGAGCAATTCTCACGAGCCCCAGACCCATGTCCTGGAGAAGTTTACCCGTCTGGATTGAGAGTTCGAGAACCAGCATGGGCAAACACCTGGGGTTCTCTTGGATAGCTATGTTTACGCGTGATTTCCGGTGGCCGAAGAGGGTTCCCGTCATCTGTTTGCCGCCGTGGATGTGGCCCTCGTGCATGCGATTCGTGTGAATGGAAACCGGCATCTTGCATGGCGGGTTGATCACTGGAAATGACCGGAAAACGGACTTGACCCGCCTGAAAAGTTTGGTGGATTTCGATGGTGTCTTCTTGTGGGAGGGTTGTTGGAGGGAGAGTTGGGGCCTTGGGGGGGATTGGTCGGGCGCCACTGCGTTGGCGGACGGAGGAGGAGGCGGAGGTGGGCGTTTAGGGGTGGGGGGTTTGTGTTTAGGTGTTGGCATTTTTGGTGCGGATGGAAATAGGGTATTGTGGGTGTGGGGTATTATATGTGGATTGTTGAAGGCGGCCGGTGTGATGGTTGTGGAGGAAGTGTATATGAAGAGAGCATGTTATGGGAAGCACGTATTTGGCTAATTTTTTATTTTTTTTCCCCTCAATTTAGGTATTTTGTTTTTGGTTAATTAAATAAAATTTGGTACTGTTGGCTTCAGTTGACTAAATGTTGTTGTTGTCGTACGTAGGTAGTTATTTTACTTGGTGACGTAGGAGTTTGAAAATTTTACGTGGCACCTCGGAGTCTGGCTCCGAGGAGCGATTGCGGCCGAGTAGTAATTCCGTCAATACCTATGCTCATGGCACCAGCATCAGAAGCACCAGCAGCGATGGGGAGAGGTTTGAGTATTCGGGGTGGGTTTATCATGTTCCTATACTTTTAGATGGATTCCATGAAGGATTTAGTTTGTATGCATTATCCGTAGTATTCTTGCAAGTGCCTTCAGGTGAAGCGAGCAGAAAATGAAATCCTTCTAGAAACCTTATTCTATCTGATTTTGGATTGACATTTTAGAGTTGACATTGAATATTACAGATCAGTTTGCTACTGATCTTTGATCAGTATGAACTTACCATCTTCAGTTTACCTGCAACTCATTCTGAATTAACAAATTTAATTTCTTAATGTTACACCTTTTGTATTCAGTGACTCTGCTATACATTTGTTGCAGAAACCTATTTGAAGGGGTGTCATAGGGCATACACTTATGGTGGAGGAGGTAGGGCGACGGAAGGTGCACCATGGTGTAAGGCCTCTGGGCATATTCTTTAGATCTTTCCATCCTTCAGGAAACTATTCCACCTCTGTTTGTCAATATTCATATTATGACTGCTTCAACTTATTAAGTGCTCCGTCCTTGTAAGCTTAGTGTGTTATTTCGAGTACAACACACATAATGCTTCACAGAAAGTAGATGTTTTCTCTCTGAACATTTTGTGGACATTTTGTAGGATGTGTATCTGCTAAGGTTCTACAATCGCATGAGATGGTTAAGCCCTTTTGACATGTTTCTGTGTCTGAAACGAAACTAGCTTCATTTCTAATCTATTCGGGTTAGAGTTGGCAGTGCTTGTAGGGTGTGCAAATTTGTTTATTGAGTATACAAGTCTGTGGAACATCTCCTTTTCCTGTCTCCTGGATAAAGTGCTAATTTTACCAGCTAAAGTTTTGGTCTGGGGCCAATAGTTCCTCAATACCAAAATAGTTAGATATAACAAATACTATAGATGATTCTTGTTTTTCTTTTAAGACCAAAAATCAAATCTTGATCTGGTGTACTTTTGCTCACTATTAAGTGAACTTGTTGCCTGTTGAAGATAGTCAAATGACTCAAGATTTCTGTCGAACTGTATGTTGAGTTCATGAAGTACAGATTCATTAGAGCTCCTACTTAAAGTAACATTATCGCTGAAGTGCACTAGTACTGAAGAACAAGTATTGCAAGTTGCTTGACATGCTGTCACTACTTTCCATGCTATTGTTTTTGAGCTAGACATGGTGTGCTTGTATTCTTTAAGTTGCTCCTAGTGAAGAAATCTTTTGATTGCTGCAAGATTGCTTGTAATACAGCCGGTGATGCCCGGAAATGGATGGAAGCATTTGATCATGCTAAACAACAGGTATGAGAGAAAAAAGAGAAAAAAATGCGTTTAAACTTTGAGTTTTCCAAATGAGATAGTTCAATGAGATTGGAGATATTCCCGCCCCTAATATGTTTGATTTTTATTTCTGCTTGTTTGACATTGATAACCATCTTACTTTAGGACTTTACTGTTAAGGTGGCACAGTGTCACTTCCACAGGGCCCTCATGTGCATTATATTTGACATGTGAAGAATAGGGTGTTGGAGAAAATTAGTTAAATGACTTTTATGAACTTGTGCCCTTCTTTAGAAAACAAAATTGCAAATGGATTAAGCTCTATTCATTGTTGCCATTTATGTTGGCTTTCAACCATTTAATTTTTCTGAGCAATGCTTAAATTTGCTTTTCATTATGTTGTAGACATGGATGGCAACACCATGTGAGCATTAATTAATTACCAAGCTATCTTGATCAAAGGAATTGACACATTTTATTTATTATTTTTTGCTGCTTGAATATCTCACTGTCTGTTGTTGAATTGTAGGTCGAGTATGAGTTTTCAAGAGGTGGTAGTGTGAGAAACAAGCTGAACATGGAGGATGAGTATGTTCAGATCACTGGATTATATTTTTTTTGTTAATCATAAATATGAGAATCTAAATTTACATTTTTGTTTTCCAACATACTTTCAACATTAGGACAGCACAAAATATTTTCTAAAGACTATATTGGAACAGGTATTTGAAACAATTCCAGCTGGATCCCATATTACCTTTTATTTTCAGTATCTCAAGGTTTGCTTCATGATGTGCTGGACCTTCCGGTTCAAAATGGATTTGGAATGGGATTGGAAGTGCTGTCTGATGTTTGAGGGCATATGGACAGTAAAAACAAGTGGAAATGTGAACTTGCACATGGTCACTTGCAAATGATGAAGTTTGGGATGAGTTCCAGTAACCCGAGTCAAGTTGCTATAATTTGACTTCTTACTCAAAATCTGTTTAGATGGTTTGAATTGGATGGAATTGTTTGTCAACTCTGGTGGAAATATGTAAGTATACAGTTGCAAATATGTCTAGGAGGCAAATAAGAGAAATCTAGGATTTTCTGATTTGATGAACTATAGGCCAATGCTTGTCTCTTAGTATAAGGCAACCGTGGTATTTGATCCTAACAACATGCTTTTTTAAATCCAAAGATCGACCTTAAGTGAAGCAAATATATGATTGATTCTCCATATCACCTTAGCATCTTTTTTCGCCTTGTGCTGCATGTTTCATCCCTCTTTACAACCCCTAGAAACATATATGTTACAAAAATACTTTGGTTATTTCTTATTATTTCTTGAAGATACTGGCTACTGGCTTCCTCAATCAACACACACCTAAACGAGATTGGCTCCTTAAACCCATAGCATAAGTCATAACTGAGTGTCTTTACTTTAAAAATACTGGGGCCGTTGAGTTAGCGATTTAAGAGAACCATCTTGAAAGCATTAGAGACATAGTAACTCAGCCACCAGTTTCCATCCAATAATATGCAGGTATATATTTGGTAAATGACATTTAGGTTCCATAACAGTACTGCGTGTTTATCTACTTTAGTTAAATTAATCTGAAGACAGACTGCTCATTTGCCTTGTTTTGTAGAGTGATAAAATTGAAGTTGTGTTGAATTCTGATCGACACAGGGGATACAAGTGAGTTGGCCAGCCTTTGGTTCGTGGTACTTGATCTTACAAGTGATAGGCATCTAATGTTCTTTTACAGGTGGTACACTTTGACAGGTGACTTGGAGTTGGTTGATTCTGTAAATGGACACTTTGATGTTGTGTACGGGACGTTTGATCCACGTTATTTTACTTGGTGAGTTAGTTTTTTTTGGTTCAAGAAGCTTCATGATATCATTTCCCATTCGGTGCTGAAGGAGTATGTAGTGAATCTTGGTGCAAATAAAGATGGTTCATATGACTTGGAAGTGACATGTTAGAGTCACACAAATAGCCATTCTTCTTGTGAGGCTGAGGCTGCATTCACACAAATAAGACGATTCATATTGAAAAGTTATATGAGCGGATGCTTGTAAAGAAAAGTGAGGGATGCATCAATTGCTTCTTGTATCTAGTTCTTCGTATGTGCATCACTTGAAAGAAGGGTTTTATATGCAGGCGGCAGTCAAGAAGAGACTTTGTCTTCTCAAGGCAATGGGTCCGAGGACAAGATGGGACATACAGTAAGAATCTGTGTTTATGTCAGCTTCGCTGTGCTTATGTTCGGTAGCTTCTATTGAGTATTGAAGTCTTGTTAATCACCATATATCAATACGTGTTATCAATATGGTAATCATCCTGCGTGGTTTAGACCAAATGTGTTGCCCTGCTTAATGCTGGGTCTTGAAATGATAGGTTCATATCAGATCCAGGTCGAGTAGATACCCATCCTGATGTGTGTCCTACTGCTAGGAGCTGTTAACTAGAAACTTTGTGAAAATGATATTGTGGTCTACTTAGGAAAGTTCCAAAAAATATTATGGAGTTAAGCCATTAAGGCTATAAGAGGAAGATAAACATAGAGAAAAGAAACATGAAGCAATTACGTTGAGCTCCCTTTATTTTTAAAATGTAGGTATGAAGATTTTATGCAATTGTGGTCTCATCATTTATTCTTTTTGACTTTGTTGAAGATGACACTTTTTATTAAATCAAGCAGTTTATGCTGCCCTTCTCTAATGCTTTCTGTTAAAATTTGGTGTATCAATTTTTGTCGAGTCTACGTTCAGCTGTAATATCAATTTTAATTCTCTACTTCTAGAAATAAGAATCTATTAGCAAATTCTTTGTCCAGGATTCTTTCAGAGTTATGTTAGTTTGAGGTTTACCATATGCTTGGTGCTTGGTGGATATGAGAATAGATGTCAGTTCTGTCTGTTAATGTAAAATATTATGGAGTATTAATCTTCTCTATTTGTTGCTTAGCTAATGCATATTTTCTTGGGTGCAAATAGTAAGGTAGATATGCTGCTTAAATTTATTCATTGATATTGTTATAAACCAACAGTTCTTGTGATTGACAGTTTGATATACACTTGTTGGTGCAGCAATTCTGCAGTTTCCTTCTGTACACAAGAAGCGGCCTCCCAGATCTGGCTATAAGCGCACAAAAATCAACCGTAAGAAAATATAGTATTAAATACTAGCTTCCAATTTTAAATAAGCATTTATTATGTCCACTGAAGACATGTCCAGAATTTGGGTGTAGATGTATTTATTCTGTTTGAGAGACATGTATACTTGAAGGCTAAACCAAGTTTAGAAGCCAGCTAAATGACAATACTTTGTTCCTTGGGGTTCTCAACCCAAATAGACTTCTAATTTCTTGGTTCCATATTTTCACTAATTATTTGCACTTAAGGTGAGACGAAACTATCACTTTGGATCTAGTCCCAAAATTATACCCACCTCAGTTTCCTGCTTTTGCAATTGCATGGTCAACCGAGAATAAATCCTTTAATGTTTCGAAGCATTTAAGCGGGCTTAATTAGGACTTTTTGGTTTATGTATTTTGTTGCTCAGACAATTCTTATCAAATGCTGCCTTTGGCACAATATTTCCCCCTGTGGCAGTTATGAACCTTGCTGTTTTGTCTAATTCCTTTTTTGCTTTGTTTTGTTCTGTAGCTTCCACTTGGGAGATCAGTAATTTAAGCACATCTTCGCCATCAAATACTGCGAGGTGTCTAGTTACACAAACGCTTGAGATAAGCCCCAACGGTTGGTTTAAATGGAGGAATAAACGCTGCTAGAAGTTTGAAAAGACTGTTCCTTATGCATTGCTGAGTCAAGTATCAGGTTGGTAATACTTCCAGTCCTACTTTACAGAACATGTATGCTGCGTATAACTGAGAGCTGCTGCTAACCAGTAATCCTGATTGAAACATTGCAAGCCTCCTCTCCTGTTGTGTAACCCCTGCCCATTTTTCAGAATGTTAATTCATTGCATTAGTTTGATGAACTGCGGGAGTGCATAAGTCCGTCGTTTTCATAATTAAAGACAGTAAGGCAAAAGTTCAAATACAATCACCATGCAAACCTTCTCTCCTCTTCTGACATTCAAATGTTGAGAAATAAACTTACGTGATTATTTGAGCAAGCTGGTCTTGTAACTAGAGTGTTTTTCGTATTAAAGAACCTATGGTTTTGGAACATGGCTCCATACTGTAGAAGCCCTGATACTGCTCTCATCAGTATTTCTTCATATACCATTCTCTCAACTATCTCACCTCAAGACAGCCTTATCTTGTACTTAATTGGGGCTGTAATCTTGATTCTCTTCTTCTATTCCATCACATACTCATGCTTTATGTCTTCTTTCATTTTCGTTTTTTCTTTTTGCTTCCTTGAATGACCTGGAGCTCAATTTGTTTGTATAATAGTGATGTTTTCTTGCTATTTGATTTGTTCAGGTCTGAAGGAGTACATTGGAGCAAATCCAGCACTCAGATCTGAATAATCTACTACAATAATTCATTCGAAAGTGTCTGATTTTTCTGGATCCAATAGTGAGTTCGAGGATGCAGAACGAGCAGACGAGTTCTACGATGCAATTGCTGGTGATTCATCATCTTCTGATGAGGGTACTGACAACGAAATAGAAGTCAATAAGGTTCTTGGTCCTTGGTGTGACTGCATCAACTGAATCCTTTATTTCTAAAAGACCGCACACTTTGTTGACTTTGTTTTATTCACCAGGCTAAGAAGATTAAACTGAAGAACATTTCTTGGGCCATAGCAAGTTTAACACTAAAGAGGTCTTCAGGTATATGCCATGCCAGTATCTCTCATTTTGAAAAAAACTGGCTACTTTTCTCTCATATTTTACTACCATTAATAGGTTTTGTCTGTTATTTAAGTTATTGTGCTAAGATTTATTTTGGCATCTGGTGCAGCACCAGAATCAAATGAGTTGAACTCAAATGTTCTCCCATTAGTCTCGACTCAAGTCAGTTTCATGGGACCATGAGGAAAGCAAAGGATAAAAGTGATAAGAATTGCTGGTCTTCTCCAGATGGTTCTGGATTTATGATCAGGGGGAAGACATACTTGAAAGATAACATGAAGGTCGGTTCATAAACTACAAAATACAGCACTTTATGTGAAGTTTATACTCCTTGTCTTTTGACATTAAATAAAACTTGAACCATCTCAATGAAGCTTAATCTCAATGTAATTCAAGAAGAATTGAAGGTATTCTGTCAATCTCTCCAATTTCGGATTGACAATTTAAAAGGTTCTAAGCAGATCTCAATTCTATGTTTGCATATTGAGATTATTACTTTTGCTAAGTGTTTATCAACCGTCTTTCCATTATTTTACAGGGACAGAAGGGTTTTGTTATATGTATTATTTTCCTTCTCTCAAGTCCTTTATCCAGATAAATCTACTAAGTCTATTAACCAGAAAAGTCTTGTCTATTACTTCAGGATGCAAAACTGTGACCAACTAATTGAATTAAAAAATTGGAGGTTGTACACATGGTATAAGCACGAATATCTTAGAGACTGAAGGGTATATGTTTAGAGAATCTTCCTCATTTTTAACATGATGGACTTGGAAGTCAAATTTAAGCAATCTAGTTTCGGTTATAAGTTTTAAATTATTTTCTGTTTAAATGAATATGCCCTAGGTGTTCACTAACTTTTCTCCTTCTGTAATAATTCAATAGATCTTATCTCAAGATTTAATAATTCTAGTTTTCAGCTGTGCTTAAGATTCCATTGCTAATAGAAGTTTATTTATTTGATGTGTTCAATCATCAATATTTAGTCTTGTTATTTATTCACTAGTAATTTCTGTCAAAGATTTTCCTGTCCAGTTCCTTGTTCGAGAGGCTTTTACCTGATGTGTTCAATCATGCTTCTACCTGATATTCCTATCCGTCATGTGATGATGCTCTTAACACTCATTTGATTAAATTATATTCTAAACTTAAAATTCATTAAAACAGGAGTTGGCGGTTAGAATTTAAGTTTTACTATGGAAACCAATGTTGGGTCTTTCTGAATTTGACTGTATACACGAAATAATCCTCTTAAGTAATATCTTCGTTTGTCCCAAGTCTATAACTATTTTGTTCGTGTGGTGAAACTACATTCTTGTGGTGGTAAGACTATGTCATAAACCTTTGGAAAATGCTGTTAAACCTCAAAATAAATTTGCTGATGATTTAGTGATAATTTAAGATTGGTGTTATTTTGTTCTCAACCTTGTTTTCCTTATTGAGTTTCTGCTAAGTGGCATTTTTAAATCACTCTATGGCAATTTGTATTTTAAGCAAGAGCACAGATGGCTTGAATTGACAATTTCTCTTTGCTTCAAATGTCTTAATTTTCTGTTGAATGAATGCTCTCGACCGAGCTAAAGATGATTTTCTAATTTACTAAAGAATGAAGTTTAGCTGTTGCACATGAAGTCTTGCTTCTTGCTTGTTTCAAGCTATCCAGTTGGCTTATCTGCTATATGTCATCCGATCAACTTCTCTTTGTTTTTTGCTTCAAGTTTTTCGAATAAGTAAAGATTATTTCAGTTTTCCTTTGTTTATCGCTGAATGCTAGTTGTCCTACTTCTCTGACTATCTTGGCTTAATGGTTTGTGTAAGACATCTTACATATTGGCACATCTGTGGACAAGTTATTCGTCGTTTAGTATTCTTTCTGTAGTTGTATTCTCTTATATACATTAACATCAATACTTAAGTGTTTGTGTCACAACTTGCTGATGTCATGAGTTGTTACTGTTCGATTCTGATTACTTTCAGATGATTGTATTATTCCTTCTTTTGGTAGTTGTATTATCTTAGATATCATGACATCAATATGTAGTGTTTATGCTACAACTTTGCTGATATCATGAGTTGTCATTGTTCCTTTCTGATTATTTCTGATGATTGTATTGTTCCTTCATTTTTTTTCTAATATCATTCCTAATGCAGAGCCTCGAAGGAAAGAAACTTCCATTCATTCTTGTCATCAATCTTGAGGTTCGCTTCTGTCTATATGTCTACCGTTCTTTAAGTTAAGCTTACATATGTTCTGTTTAATGTTCTGGGAGCTTATATGTAATCTTATTGATTTCAGTAGAAGCATTAGCAACGTCTTTTGTAAGTTTTTGTGCACATAGCCTGTATTTTCACATATGGTGAAACTTGTTCAGGGTCATAAATAGAAGTCTGCAAATATAGCTGCCAATAAGTTAATATCTGGGCGAACTGCTGATTGTCCAAAGACACATTGTTGTTACTTCATTGCTAAAATCTATAGTAACATAAACAGGCCACAGCTTTCGGATGAGAAAGTCTTATAGTGGTTTCCTTATATCAGGTGCCAGACCAAACTACAGCCTTGTTCTGCAGACAGGCCTGTGAAGAAGGACTCATTGTTGGGTAAACTTATTGATGGCACTGATATGTTTCGTGATTCAAGATTCAAACTTATTCCAAGCATTGTTGGGGTAGCTCCATCTGCTAAAGTGAAAACTTGGTTAGTTTTGGAGTGTATGCTTGACATGCTTCTTGTTTTTGACAATTGTCTTTTTGAAAAAAGGGATACTGGATGGTAAAGCGGGCAGTTGGAACAAAAGCTTGCCTGCTTGGAAAAGCAGTAACTTGCAAGTACCTCAGGCAAGACAATTTTCTGGAGGTGAGATCCCCACTTCTTTGGTCCTGGAATCTTGTCAGATGCTGGTGAATTTTATATAGAGCCGAACTGTTGCCTATGTGTTGATTGAATTGAACTATGGAGTAATTTGGACTTCATTTTCCACCATCAATTTGCATGGGTGGTCAGACCAGTGAAACAAACTGGCGAAACTCTTGGAGCCTAACTGGAATGTGATTGAGAAACATCTGACAGTAACTTTAGAACTTTACACGACGAGGGGATGGAAGAAATGAAATGATGATTGAAGAAAAACCACCTGCAATTAAGAATTGAAGAAATGCTATAGCAAATACATAAATAGCATTTCCCAAGTCAAACTTTCCAGCTAAAAGTATGCTGCTTCAGTGAGCCTCACAGGAAGTACCTATACTGTGAAGGAGCTTTTAGCTGTGTCTGATGTCATGGTTTACGGGATGCATTTGATTGCACTTGAATGATATATTTCCATATGTGGTTTTTATCTTCTTGCCCTCCTACAGATACGATGATTAAGTGGTAATCCTTCCTGCAGATTGATGTGGATATTGGTTCATCATCTGTGGCAAGGGGTGTCATCAGTCTCGTCCTTGGATATGTCACAAGCCTTGTTGTTGATCTTGCAATAGTTATTGAGGTGCGCACACTCTGGTTTCTACCCCTTATCCCGATGTTTTACGTATTAATGAATAAGTACGAGCCGAATCAATATCATCTTCAGCGGTGCCTTATCAATTCATCTGCAAGGTCATGTTTCTTCAAAAAGTATGGATGGGTTTTCATATGCTTATTGAAAAGGCTTCTAGGTTTTACTTTGTTGGCAATCTTTCTTCACCAGGAACTTTTCTATACATTAAAATAAGATAATCTTTACATATGTCAGATCAACATTGACATCAGAATGTTGCATATGTTTTCCTAGTTCACAAATTCTTTCCAGGGGCCTAATATTTCTGCAATTCAAAACATTTAAACATGGAAAACTTTTACTGCTTCCACGTGGACCACTGGTCGTTTCTTTTGATATATTTTGTTCGCTCCAACAAGCTATCGTTTCTATGCCTGGATTTCTTTACCAAAATCATCGAATTCTACAACTCCAGGAATCAGTACACACTGTCAATTATTCGTTATACCCTAAATACTGGGAACTTTAGAAACCTTTTGCACACTTGATACATGATGATAACTCCTTTGTGTATTAAAGAGAATCTAAATAAGTTGAATGTCATTGAGAAAGTCCCGAGTCAATCTTCACTTCTAGTGCATGTTGGAATTTCCTTTTCCTTTGCTAGATGGTGTTTGCACATTCACCATGTGATTGGTAGCATTTTTTAAAATGAATCACATGACAAGTGTAATAAACGAGATATAATGTATTTGGGTTTTGGCTGAAACCAAAGCCCTCCTAGGATTTCCTTCATGCTTCGGTGGTGCAATGACAAATAAGAGTCCTATCTCATTTACGGGAAAAATGAGGTTCGAGGTATTGAGATATTATAAACCATGACTTAGAATCAGCAAATGCGCAATTTCCTGTCACCATACCTTGTCCACTTAGTTTCTCTATCCCCTTATAATCTTCTTACTTTTATCTTTTTACCTTTCTAAATTTTCAACATCATGTTCACTTTCAAATTTAGATTGCTGTTAAACCATGCATATTATACACAAAAAACATGATATTTCCCTATGTTACAGGCAAAAGAAGAGCCAGAAATCCCCAAATACATTCTTGGAACCGTCAGACTAAACCGTGTACAGCTTGATTCTGCTGTACCCTTAGAAGCATGACGACCTATTTAGTCAGCAGAGGTTGCTTATCTTGAATGTAACCAAAGCAGTCCTCATTAATCGTCCGGTACTCAGTAACAGCAAAGATAATGCAGAGAGACAAAAGGGATATGATAATGGCCTCCGAAGTAACACACAGCTATTTGGTGAGACAGGATTCTTTATTGATTAGGATCCTGCTTGTATTGAAGTCATGACATTTCTTGTGTACCATGTTTGATTCTAGTTTCTGAAGATGGTTTTGCCATTGAATGTAGTTAGAGAAACTGAGCCAGACCTATGTGTATGCCCCACCCCACCCCACCCCACCCACCTAATGCTACTGACATTGAATCTGCAAATATATGGGTGTTTGTACGTATGTTTGTGTTATAGATTTATGGGCTGTTCTAACAGCAGCAGTACCAATTTTGGCTGTTTTCTTTCAAGGGTTTTGGATCTGTATGCCATCACATCATCATCTTTGCAACTATAGGCAAGTTCACTTCAGAAATAATAGATTTCTTTATATTTTTTTATAGAAGGGATAATTATATGATTACATTGATATTTAAACAATTTGATTAATGTATCAATATATTCCTTCTAAAGATTAAGTTAGTGAGAATAATGAAATAATAAATTATGATGAATTTACGTAAGATAAGATAAATATCAATGGAAAAGGATTTATGTTAGGGAGTAAAATCATATTTATAAAAATGGGATTTTAGAAAAAGAGGTTCTAACCATTTTAATGTGGAATCGCTTTGCGCTACATCAAAGGAAATGTGATTTAATTTTTTATTCAGTCTTAGTTTGGATACAATTAAGAGAATATTAAAAATTAAAATATTGCAAACTTTAAGTTGTGTTTTGATGGAATAATTTTCATCCAACGGAAAGGTTTAGAGTAAATGGAAAAAAATAAGACAAAATAAATCAAATTGAGAATTTAAATTTGAAGTCCCTCAACCATGAAATTTTTCAAAAATATTCAATTAATTTATGATTATGGTTTTGAAATCTTTAATTTTGAATTTATTAATGCAAACACAATCATAATTCTGTTTTTTTTTTTTCTTTTTTTGCATTACATTGACCCTATACATCAATATACAACGAACAGTAAACAATAGATTACAATAACTCTAAATTCAATCAATACATCAATATGATTATAAACAAATTATAATAACTCATTGAAAGTGAGATAAACATTAATATAAAGTGAGACAAATACTCATTCATCAAGTTGGACTTAAACTCAAGAACTCGAACTTTTTCATGAGATATTAGTTTTACTTTCAACCATTAAATTAAAACTTCATTGTTACACAATCAATTTAATTGGCACACAAGGATACGAAAGAAAATCAACCACAAAACTTTATTTAGTAATTTAATCTCATTAAATACTTGGCAAATAAGTATATCACATCAACAACTTTTGAGATTAAATCTATTTAGACAATCACACTATTTTCGACAAAATTATAAGTACACTTTCTCGATGTATTTTATCTCAAGATGTGTATTTATTTTAAAATTTTGTTTTTAATTATAACTACAATCTAATAAAATATATTTATAATTTTACGAAAAATATAGAATACTTGTGTAATTAGACCTAATTTAAAAAACTGTCCCGTAATTCACCATAAAATATATGTAATATTCTTTCATACCTAAGGTAAAGCTCGTCATAGATTTACCAATCACCACCCCAAAATAATTAAATAAAATAAAATAATGATAATAAGCTTATACTAATAATCCGAGAATCCTGCATTATTTTGGTTTTTTCTAAGTATTATATCAATAATTAATATATCAATATGTTAAGAAAAATAAACAATAAATTATATAACTCTCAATTTAATTAATAATCAATATGATCGTAAATAAATTACAATAATTCACTTAAAGTGAGATAATTACACATATGTGCAGTGCAACTTGATCGTAATTTCAAACTTGTTCATGGAAATTCCATTTTTTATTTAATCATTGGATTTATGTTAATTAAATAATTAATTAAGCATATATTAATGTATTTTTGTATTGTCTTTTGGTCAATGGGGCAAGTAAAATTAAAAGTGCGCCATTAGCATTTAAATATTTCCACCTAATTTGGCCTTTTCTACTAATTAATAATTTAATAATCCCATAATATTTTATTTTATTTTGTTTCCACTACCAAAATCTTTGTGTATGTTTTTATATTATTATTATTACTATATGATTGACTGTTGATTTGGTTGCTTGCTGATTGTCTATATGTTGGCTCATTTGTTTCCGTGCCACTATTAATTAGCCTATGTTTCCGGCACTGCCAAAAGACTAATTTGCTCCAGCCATTTTGGACTGATGTAGGAAGAATTTCCAATCCCACTTTGGTGTTAGATCAACGTGTGTGTATAATATAGAGAGATTACAGTGATATTTTTTGAGATTTGATATAATTATACGTAATTTTTTTATAATTTAAAAAATTATTTTTAATATTTTTTAGATTACTTTTATATAATAAATAAGTTTATCCGTTAATCAAAATTTATCGAATTTACTGATATTAATAAAAGATTAAAAGTTATATTTTTTATCGATTGATTTATTACTGATTTATTGCAAATTAAATAAATCTTTTTATGATCAAATTATCTTTATACATTATCACACATTAATGCACGTGATGAAGTAAATCTTCAACGTTATAAAAGTAGTTTAGCCATAAAATATTTATTTGACTTGCATTAAGTCAATTGATGATAAATATCTATTTTTTTTTAGTTTTTTTTTATTAATATTAACAAATTCAATAAATTTTGACTAATGAAGGGACCTATTTGTTAGACAGAAACAAACTTCAAGAGCACTAGATATAATTTTTCAAATCATAGAGGGTCTATGTGTAATTACATCAAACTTTAGGAGAGGAAAGTGTAAATATGCCTATAATATATTCTCACTTTTAAAAATTTTGTTTAGTTTAGTGACATATATATATATATATATATATTAATCTGTGTATACTATTTATAGAGCTCAATACCTCATAGAAACTATCAATAATATTTTAATGGTTAAAGTTGAGGTTCTATGCACATATTCCAAGTCATCCTATTGGGTAATTACAAATATCCCGCATACACCAAAAAAATACGATAGTTTATGAATGATGTTGAGGTTTTTAAGGTCATGTATGTAATTTTTTAAAAAAGAGGGTTGGTTTATGTAAATAATGTTAATGTTTATGATAGCGTATATGTAGTTATCCAAAAAGGATGAATAATTATTTTTTTGATAGTTATTTTTTTCACTTTTTTTTTATGCATTCTTTACACTATTTTTTGTCTCGAATAGCCCCTGAAACTATTTGTTGAATGGCTCCCAATAGGACGGATAATTCTCCCAAGGAAGTATTTAAGGAAGTGCTACGTCTTGGGGGGTCAGCTATAGGACCTGAAGTTCGAGGAGGTGGTGGCACTAGTGCTAGGGGTGCTAGGGCGGACCCTCCACTGGTCGGGGCCAGGGATGTCCCTGAAACAACTTGCAAAGCTTGAGCGTTGCAGGGTGCCTCCACAGCCTTCTGCTTGTTCGCGGTGTTGCCTAGAATTTCCATGATGACTCACGTTTTGAACTCTATATTTCCCACAGACGACGGCAATTGATGTGTGTGAGAATAACACGAGTCCAACAAGCTTTGACTTTAGTGATGGATTCGGCCAATAAGTAAAAGGACTTGAGAAACGAAACCTGCAAATAAATACATTAGCACTCCGATGCTCAAGTTAGCACAGAATTTAAGAGAAAATAATTATAAAAAATAGATCATCATGGAAAATCGAAATATGACCAGCAAATTCATGAGAGAATTCGTGTTAAAAGTGCAATTGGAGGGCAAAGTACAAATTGACAACAACATTTTCGAGTTTGGAAGGGTGACCCTCGTCTGGGAACCAAACTTGTATTTATAGGGGGTGTCCCCCTTCAGTAGGATTCTACACGTCCCCTCTATTCTCGGAAAGAATGGACAAAATTTGTTCGGATAAGCCATAATCTATTATTATCCTCTGTTAATCTTGTTGATAAAAGTCTATCGCCAAGTTGAGGGGGATGCTTCACTTGCAAGAACTCCTAATCAGCAGGAAGTCCTCTTGATCCAGGAGTTTGGGACTTTGAGGGGACCTCCCTTGACTCGTGCTTTCCACATTGCTAAGAAGTACACGTAGCGATCCCGGTGTATGCCACGTGGGGATGTTTAAACATGGGTCTTGGGCAGATTAGCTCTTGTTGGACCATGTTCTTGGGCTAGATCTGCTAATATTTTGGGTTGTTGCCCCCTTCTTGGGCTTAGGGAGGTCCTGGGCTTGTTTACTCCTCCTGAGGCTGGATTCCTTTGGGCCATATGATCAAATATAATCAAAACTTGGGTTGTTTTCTCCTTACTTAACGTTCCTATAATATGGATAGGTAAGCTACAATTATCTCTTTTAAAATTTAGTATAATTACGAATATCTCATTATTATTTAAAAAATTATAAATATCTTCTTTAAATAAAAAATAATTATATATTTCTAGGCGTTGAGGTGGACATTACTATTTTGGCATTGTGATTTTTTAAATATCTATATATAATAAAAATATAAAAATTAATTGAGGATGGGTGATATAAATAATCCACATGGAATATTAGTCAATAAAATATTTTAAGAAATAAAAAAATATATTAAATCATAATTAATAATTCAAAAGGCATTTTGATCAATTCAATATAAAAAATAGATGAAAACCTAATGGAGAGTGAAGTGTGCAAAAATAGCACGGATTCAAACAAGCTTGGACTTTGGTTCTAGATTTGGGCCAATGAATAAAAGGACTTGAGAAACGGAACTGACAAAACAACACGTCACTCCGACGCTCAAGTTAGTATTGAATTTAAGAAAAAGTAATCGCAAAGAGTAAATCGTAATGAGAAATCGATATATGATGATCAAATTCGTGAAATAAATTATTTTTGGAGTGCAAAGTAAAGATTGATAGCAATATTCTAGGATTTGGAAGGTGCCCCCACTTGGGGACCAAACCTGTATTTATAGAGTCCCCCTTTAGTGGGATTCCGCATGTTCCCTCTATTCTCGAAAGAATGGATAAAGGTTGTTCGGATAAGTTATAATCTGTTCTTATCTTCTGCTAATTTTGTTGATCCAAGTCTACCTCCAAGTTGAGGGGGATCCTTCACAGGCGAGGACCCCTAATCAGTAAGGAGTTTTCCTGATCCAAGAGTCCGGGGCTTTGAGGGAACCCCCTTTGACTTGTGTTTTCCTTGTTGGTTGAGGGGTACACTTCGAGATCTAGATGTATGCCACGTGGGATGTAAAAATGTGAATGAAAGACCCCACTGAATGGAATTGGGGCCATGAATCTAAGAAATAGTGAGAATTCTTGCTTTCTCTCAATATCTCTCTTAATTTTAAAATCCAAAATTTGAATTGGTGTTCTCTCATTAATTTCTCATAAATTGTATTGATTTATCCTAAAGATTTTATTTCAACTGGAATTTGGTTATTCACCATGTACAAGGATTGAGGGATGATATGCTTAATATATTCTCCAATTCAAGTGAGATGCCTTTGGCAAAGTACTTTAACAAGGGAAGGCTACTCTTTGTCTTGCAAAACATAGATCTTGGGCCAGTTATCTCTTTTTGGGCCACCTTCTTGGGCTAGGTCTACTGATATCTTGGATTGTCACTCCCTTCTTGGGTTGTTGGGTTCCTAAGGGAGACCCTGATTCTTTTACTCTTTCTTGGGCTTGATTTCTTTTGGCTATATGCATCATTCAGTCCCCCTTACTCTAAGGAGAAGGGTTGTTCCCCAACTCTTTTTTAGAGTAGGAGCCCTTATGCCTGAGGGTGGTTCCCCCTTTCATTTGGGAACAATCAATGGTTTAAGGTAACCCCCTACTTAATTCATGCTCTTTTTCCCACCTTCTGCTTTCTTTTTTAAGTTTGGGACTTTGAGCCCTGCCACTTGTCAGTGAGGGAATGATGGCTAGGGCTACTCCTAGCCATCATAATTGTTGCTCCGGTGGGCGTTTGATACTGCCCCCTCTCACGCGCCTGAGTTGCCAAGTAACCGCCAAATAAGGAGTGGTTATAGGGGGATGTGAGTTTAACTTCCCCCTCCCACGTCCTTGATCAAAGTGTAACTTTCTTTTTCTCCGTCTTCCTTTTTCATATCCTCCTTAAAGAACAAAGATTCTTTTTTCCCCCCAAAAATCTATAAGTATTCTCCCTCCTCCTTTATCCACAATTCTTTTATGATTTTTTCTTTTGGGTTCCCAAGTGCCGGAGGCAGCTGCTTGTCGTTTAATAGATGATTAAACTGATTAAGAGGAGGTAGGGGGAACGAAGGGGAAGGGTCTTCCCCTGAGGAAGAGGAGAGGGAGGTGCCCCAATCGCCAGTGGATTGGGGGTCCTCCAGTCTCAAAACTTCCACCATTGATTAGTTGATAAGTGAATTTCATATTCTCCCGTCTTTCATTATTTATAATCCTTCCCCTACTAGTTGCCCCCATTCTCCTCCACTGAATTATTTGTGTTTCTTTTCTGCTTAATTACAGTCAGGCTTACGCTTTCGTGTACCCTCTTTTTATGCTGATGTTGCTCGTGTCTTTCAAGTTCCCTTAAACTATTTGATCCCAAATCCTTTATGTTTTTCACTAGTTTTTATATGATTTTCTACTTCAATGGGTCCCCTGTCAGTGCTAATATTTTTGTCCAGTATTTTTGGTTAAAATGTACCAAAATGGTTTTTTTTTTTCGTTTTATGCCCCGACGCCCTTCTTGGTTGTCCCCAACCCTTTGAAGCATTGGAAGAACAGTTTCCTTTTTTTTCCTGCCCCCTCATCCTTGGGCCTTGCCAGATTATTGAATATAGGAGGCCACTCCCTGTGTAAACATCGGGGAAGGGGTATTGCCTTGTTTTCCTTGTTAACCACTTTAAATGAGAGCCATAATTACTATCGGTCCTTAATTGATGAAAGGCTTCTGGAGCACTTGGCTTGAGTCCTTGGATGGAACCCGTGGGGGACTCCCTGTGTATATTATATTTCTCCTTGTACTTAATTATTTTTTTTGCTTATGTTCATAACTGTATTCTTTCTTCTTGCCAGAGAGAATCATGTTCAACCAACTGATGCGTGATCACAATTCTAGGGGTCTTTTTGGGGGCACCCCTCCTTTCCAGATCTCTTAGGGGGACCCCAGCATCCAATGAGTCTAAGAGAAAATGGCCTGCCTCTCTTTCACCAGGGATTACACCTGGGGGTTCCTCCAAAAAAGCTAGAATGAGATCTTTGGGCACCCCACCAACTAGCTCCACAAGGTTTTTTTTCTGGATCTCCCCCTTCCTCCTTTCAAGGACGAGAGGGGTATCCCCCTTACGTCTTCTCGTGCTTCTTCAGATTGCTTGCATACTCGCCAATCTTTAAAATAGGAGAGAGTGAAGAATTCCCCTTTGGTGACCAAACTTATGATGGGGTTTATGACCCTGGGGGTTAGAAACCTCCTGACCCCTATGTTTTGGGAAGAGCTTGAGGGGATAGTTTCTTTATACTTGGTCAAGGTATCTCTTATGAATTTGGTTATTTTTCTTTCTTTGAAATGCTTCTTGATAATTTTTCCATCTGCAAACGGCCTCCATAGGTGAGGAACTCTTTTCCCGATCCTAGGAGATCCCTCCATCCCCCAAAGTGAAGCTTAGAGGCAAAAGTTAGAGAAAAGGGTAGAGCGCCTGGGTGCTGAAAATGCCAAGTCAAGGAAACAAAGAACGAAGCTAGTAGCCATCGCCAGCAATTGGAAAAGATTTGAAAAGGCTACAAAAAGAAGTTGTTGGCATGAGGAGGTGATCAAAAAGGCAGTTGAGAAGGCTGTGCTTCACTTTCCGAATACTGAGTAGGGTTAACATTATCTAGAGGCTTATTTGGACGACAACCTTAAGGAGTTCAAAAATCAATGGATTATCATCAGGAGGTGGCTAAGATAGTCGGCCTTACTCTGAATACAGTTTTGTGGCTTGCAAAAAACATTTTTTAGCTTAGGGGTATCCCCCAATTGGGAAAGAACCTTCTTTTCTTAATCTTGGGGCCACCATGGATAATGCCCCAAACCCCTTCATTAAACCTCAAATTCCAATATGCAGGACCCTCCCTCTTGATTTAGGTTATCTCTTTTCTTTCTTTTAGTTAATCGTAATTATACCTTATTTCAAATTGACGCAAAGAGGGCCTTGCAGAAGAAGATTTCGACAACATATTGGGGGAGGTCGAAGCTGAAGTGAGAAGTTCCCCCAAAGCAACAGTCGATCCTATAGTGGGGGACATCTCAAGTGAAGGAGATCTGGAGTGCCAAAGGAAGGAGACGCTCCCTTGGTTGCCGATGGAGGAACTCCTGATGCCTCTGCAGATGCCCCTGCCCCAAAGAACCAGGCTAAGAAGGAGAAGGAAGAACCGCTTGTAAGGAAGAAAAACGAAGATGTACTTGTCCCTCCCCCTTTTAAGACAATTTTCTTGTTCTGCTCCTTTCCCCATCACTAATGGGGATGAAGCAATTTATTTTCTTTTTTGACGGATGCTGTTTTTTATTTGCCCCCCGGTCATGTTTTATGTCGGCGTCGTAATGTGATGACTCTAATTTCTTTCTTTACTTCAAGCTTGGTATCTATCGTGGAATTTGTGCCATGTTGTTTTTTAGTCTTTCCCGATTGATAGAATACTGGTTATTTGCTGGAAAGGGCTTTTTGGCATGCTATAGTGATACCCTTTGTGAGAGGCATTCCCTTTAACTTCCTGCATCTTGTGTCCTCAAGAATAAGGTTAATTTTTAGGTTATATCGCAAAATGTATGTATGTGAAATATGGATAAAAGGCATATGAGGGCTCAAAATGGGGGACCCGGGGTCCCCTTGATGACTGATGCCTGTATGATTTTTAAGAAGGCTTCCTCCGATATTGATTTATGCCTCGCCTTATTATGTAAAACTGGGAACCTATGAAGGAAATCCCCAGAGGGAATTTTTCGAGGGATGTCCTTCAGGAGGATTTAATCTTTGTGAGGGATGTCCTTCATGAGGATTTATTCTTTGAGGGGGGATGTCTTTTAGGAAAACTTATTCTTTGAATGGGATGTCCTTTAGGAGGACTTATTCTTTGAAGGGATATCCTTCAAGAGGACTTGTGTAGTGAGGGGGATGTCCTTCATCACATGTAATATTTATTGAGATTGTGTATGTTCCAAGGACGTGGCAAAGGGCATCCCTCAAGATCTTCTAATTCATAAGCTACTCGTCCTATTACTCCTGTGACCTTGTAAGGTCCTTCCCAAGTAGGATCTAATTTTTCCACCAGTTTCAAGATATCAACCCTCCGCATAACTAGATCCCGACTTGAAAATTTTGGGTCTTCACCTTTCTATTGTGAGCATTAATCATGGTGTTTTTGTATCTTTATATGCGAATAAGAGGCTTTTCTCTTAATTCTTCAATGAGATCCAAATTTTCTTTCAGGAGTTGTGTATTACATTCTTCGAAAAAGTGCAAGTGGGAGAGCATCTCCAACTCACCAAGGATGAAAGCCTTAGTCTCATAAACAGCGAGAATAGGCTCTCCCCTGTAGATCCTCGAGGGGTTGTTCTATAAACTCATAAACGCTAGTTAACTCTTCCGTCTAGTTTCCGCCAACTCGCTAATCTCTTTTTTAATTATTTGTACTAGGATATGGTTGGTGACTTCAACCTGTTCGTTAGATTGTGGGTGTGCTACCGATGTGAATCTTTATTTGATGTGCAAGCCTTTATTGTATGAGATTATTTCTCAGAGGAGCCCCAGGTGATAAAACAATGTTCCTCCATATAAACTTCATTACCTCTCCTTTTTTTATGCGAGCGAGTGGCTCTGGAAAATAATCGATAGCTACCAAAAATAACTTACTTTGGCTGGGAGCCAAGAGAAAAGGTCTCATAATGTTTATAGCACACTATGAGAAAAGGCAGGGTGATACCATAGTAGAGAGTAGCTTTGCGAGTTGATGTATAAGCGAGGCGTGCTTCTAACATTTTTCACATTTATTCACCAATTATCGTGCATCCTGCTTCATGGTAGGCCAAAAGTATCTAGTCCGCAAAGCTTTATTAGCCAGCATGTTCCTGCATCTGCTCTACAATAACTGCTATGTATTTCTTTAAGGACATTCATCCCTTGTTGTTGGGACAATCACCAGAGTAATGGGTGTGTGAAAGATTTCTTATAGAGGATCCCTCCTTGAAGTAGGAAATGTGTGGCCTGAGTTTTGAGTCCAGCTGCATCCTACCTATTGTTCGGGAGGTTTACTTCTTCTAGCCATCGGATCGAAGGTATCTTCCAACAGAAGTGATGAAGCTAACCCTCTTATGATCTTCGAAAGCCAGCATAATTTGGTGATATCCCTGGAAGGCGTCCATCATGCTTAGCAATTCACAACTAGATGTGGAATCAGCTAGTTGATCAATTCAAGGTAAAGGATAGAAATCCTTTGGACATGCTTTGTTGAGGTCCTTGCAATCGATGCACATTCTCCATTTCCTTCCAGGCTTAGGTACCAGGACCATGTTGGATAACCATTCAAGGAATTGAATCTCCTTGATGTGTTCTGCCGCCATCAATTTATCTACCTCAGCTTGGATTATCTTGTCTTTCTTAGGTTTAAAGTGTCAGTTTTTTTATTTCACTGGTTTGATACTAGGATCTATGTTGAGATGATGGGTAATAACATTTCAGTTGATCCCTTCCAAATGCTGGGGGGGTCAAGGCAAAGATGTCTATATTGCAGCGTAAGCATTGGATTATTTTTTGTCAAACTGTGCCATACATTTGGGAATCAATCCGGGTAATTTTCTCTCGATCTTCAAACACGAGCTCAATATTTAATAGTTCTTGAGCCAGTTGAATTTTGTTGGGTGTCCCCCCTCCTTCTTCAGCTTCCTCTACTCGCTCGGCATCCTTCACCCTATTGTTGGGGGTGCCTCTTTAAACGCCTCAACTGTGCTCCTTTTCTACCATTTACGTACAATCTCTATATTACACTTAGGTGATTGGAGGGGGTCCCCTTGCACTTCTCTTACACCATAGGATGTAGGGAACTTGATCTTCATATGATATGTGAAAATTACTGCTTGAACACATTGAGTGTAGACCTCCCCATAATAGCATTGTAGATGGAGGGTATGTCTGCCACTAGGACTTTTAGTAGTCAAGTTTTTCGAATGAACCCACTTCCTAGGGTTGGGGGAGTGAGGTCATGCCTCATGAGTGTCCTCCTTCGGCTCCTCATCCAGGACCTCCTTCAACGTTATATCATGCTCCTCTCCTACTTGGGTTTTTCTGGCATGGTTGGAATAACCTTCATTTGGTCCTCCCACTATTATCCATATGACTCCCTTACAGAAGGGGGATCATTGATTTCGGTCCTACTTCGAGATGCAGATTTGGTTCCCTCCTTGGGAAGGGGTTCTGGACTAGAAACTTTTGTCTCTTTTGATTTATTAATTTCTTGTTTTTGGTAGGGTCTTGTCCCTCGGGCCTTCTCCCAACACACATATTCCTGCAAGTAACCATTTTGGATAATCCTTTTGATTTCGTTTTTAAGGTGTTGATATTTTTTAGTGGTATGATTGTAATTATTGTGAAAATGACAGAATTTAACAGATTTTGAGCGACGGGGGCCATCCTTCCATAATTTGAGATGAGCCAATACGCCATTTCCTCCTACCGCCATGAGAGCCTGGGTGATGGGTACAGTCAACGGGGTGTACACCGCATTTACTTTCTGGAAAGATAGTTTTTTATTTCGAAAATTAGTCCGTGGTTTCTTAGAGGGGGTCTCCTCTTTTGTTTTCTTTTTCTTTTCTCCATGGCTCTACCTTTTGGAGGGTTGGGCATCCTCCATATTAATGTATTTTGCAGCATGAGCTAAAAGGGTATCGAATTTGGCTATCGGCTTCTTGGCTAAGGACTTAAAGAAGTCTCCATCTAAGAGCCTCTGAGAGAAAGCACAAGCTTTTACTTCTTGGGTAACTGAGGACACCTCCAATGCAGCTGCATTGATCCTTTGGAGGTACTCCTTCAAAGGCTTGTTTTTTTTCTGCCAAACAACAAAGAGACTAAGTTCTATTTTCCAAAGCTTTCGGCTATTGGCAAACTGGTGTAAAAAGAGGGATCCAAACTCCTAAAACTTCCTATTGCGCCTACTGACAATTGATTAAACCATTATGGTGAAGAAAACACGACATTTGATCCCGTCTGTATACTTGTGTAGGAGGGCTGTGTTCTCAAAAAGTGAGAGATGCTCTTGAGAATAAAAAGTGCAATTGTATTCAGCGATGGGCGGAGTACGAAAAGTTGCGAGAAATTTATCCGCCATCACCATGTTGGTGAAGGGGACACCTGCTGCTCTTCCTCTAGGCCCCTATAATCTGGTATTAAACATCTTCGAGGCCCTTCTGTGAGTATTCCAGACGCATAAGCCATTGTGGAGGGACAACTTGGAGGTCTACTAGGGGATGCCACCGCCATCCTAGCACTGGAGGTGTAGGACCAGGGGTACCTCCCTCAGCATCTTCTTCTTGGGCGTCCACATCAGATTCGGTGACTATGCAAGCGGGAACTAGTGTGCCACCTGCTCTCAGTTGGCTACCGAGACTATTTGCTGAATAGCCCATAAGAGGGCTAGAGACAATTCTCTCAAGGATAGAAGTGCTACATTATCGAGGATCAGCCACGGGATCTGTATGCCTGAGGTGGTACTAGTGCTGAGGTGTTGGGGCGGACACTCCACTGACTTACGGCGTTGCTAGGAGTTTCCATTACGACTCACATCTTCAACTCTATATTCCCACATAGGGCGCCAATTGATGCGTGCAAAAATAGCATGGATCCAACAAGCTTGGATCTTAGTTCTGGACTTGGGCCAATGAATAAAAAGGCTTGAGAAACGAAACCTGCAAAACAACACGTTAGCATTTCGATTCTCAAGTTAGTTCGAATTTAAGAAAAAGTAAATTGTAATGAGAAATCGAGATAATGATCAAATTCGTTAAACAAATTGTTTTAAGAGTGCAATTAGAGTGCAAAGTAAAGATTGACAACAATATTCCAGGATTTGGAAGGTGTCCCCCACTTGGAGACCAAACCTATATTTATAGAGGGTGTCCCCTTTCGTTGGGATTCTGCATGTTCCCTCTATTCTCAGGAAGAATAGATAAAGGTTGTTCGGATAAGTCATAATCTCTTCTTATCTTCTGCTAATCTTGTTGATGCAAGTCTTCCTCCAAGTTAAAAGGGATCCTTCACAGGCGAGGACTCCTAATCAGCAAGGAGTCCTCCTAATCCAAAAGTCCGAGGCTTTTAGGGAACTTTAACTCGTGTTTTCCTTGTTGGCTGAGGGGTACACATGGAGATCCAGGTGCATGCCACGTGGGGATGTTTAAACATGGATCTTGAGCCAGTCATCTCTTGTTTGGCCACCTTCTTGAGCTAGGTCTACGGATATTTTGGATTGTCACCCTTTCATGGGTTGTTGGGTTGACTAGGGGAAACCCTGATTCTTTTACTCTTTCTAGGGCTGGATTTTTCTAGGCCATATGCATGAGAGAGTAATAGAATGGGCTCGTTGTTGGACCAATATTAAAACTAGAGAGATATTTATAATTTCTCAAACAATATAGAGATACTTATAAGTATATCAAATATCAAAGGATGTGCATATGAATTACCCAATATGGATTTATTGCCATTTAAATTTCAAATTATGAATCATATCTGACCTGAGTAACTATCAGAGTCAATTTTCTATTTCAAATCATATTGTATTTTATAGTATATTGAAAATAAAAAATTCAATTCAAATATTCTTTTTTTATCAATGAAAGCAATGAACTATTATTTTTTGGACAAATCGATTACAATCATCAATATCAAATATCTATATCAAATAATTACCGACGACTATAATAATCACATACTAATTATCAATATATATACAATCAAAAACTACTATCAAAATTAAAAAAAAAAATATGTAATGAGTTCAAACATGACCTTGTAGGGGAAAATGCAAGTTACCCCATTGATATATGAAAAATGAGTAAAAATTCTTTATGAAAAATAAAATAGCAAATTGTCCCCTATATTTTGAAAAAAAAAGCAAATTACCGCCTATCTAAACTAACGATAGGGGGTAACTTGCCTCATTTTTTTAAATACAAGAAAGTAATTTACTATTTTTTTTTTAGAGGAGATATTTGCTCATTTTATACTACACGAGTTAAATTGCATCTAACTTGACCTTGTAGTCATGAGACTTTAACCTCACTAATTAAACCAGCTCTCGTTGACAACTCAATTCAAATGCTTGGGCATCCTTTTTTGACTGTGAATAGGAAATAGGAATTCAGCCCATAGTCCCCAACTTCACTTCCTTTTTCTCCCTTTTCTGCCCCTCAAAAGACGAGGACTGGACCCCCATAGCTTTTCATTTTACAAATCCCCGTGCAACTGCATGCATGCATGCATTCTTTTCCTTTATTATTATTATTTGGATTCAAACCCCTTTCAAAAATGGAAAATATATCAGCAATTCTATTGTGATATTACAAATGAGCAAATTATCCGATTATAAAAAATAAATAGCGATTTACCTTTCTGTATTTTTTAAAATACAACAATTTATCCCCCTATGATTTTTAAAAATGAAGCAATTTACCTTCCTATAGGGAGTAAATTGCTTCATTTTAAAAAGTACAAGGGGGTAAATTGCTATATTTTTTTCATAAGGGGATAATGTGCTCATTTTCAATATCATATGGGGGTAAATTGATATTCACCCTTTTAAAAATATACAATTATATTTTCTTAAAAAAATTAAAATTATCCTTACACTCTTTTCGAAATTTCTCTATTTACACCAACCTTCTATCGTTGGATGAAAAATACTCACATTGGCAAAATTTTATAAATTTTTAATTCTACCCCTCATTTAATATTCTCATATAATAATTTTGTACTAATAATGAAAAAATTATAGTAATGTTAACCTCGCTCTATATATATATTACACTTATCATTTTATAAGTACAAAAATATACATGAAAATATTAAACATGGGCCAAAATTAAAAAATTATGTAAACTTTTCTATTAACGTTAGATTTTTTATGTCCAAACCCCAACAAAAAGGGTGAGAAATTTTTAAAAAGGGTATAAGTGAAATTTCATTAAATTTTTAAGAAGAAAGTGTAATTTCGTATTTTTAGATATTTAAATATAATTATGTATTGGTAATTATATTATTACATTATTTAATAATTGTGACATATGTATTGATGCATATTCAATAATTATGATATCACATATACATTAGTTAGATATTAAAACATACGGTCTAAAGAGGATCTATATTGCATTTTATAGGGTTAAATACAGTTATCACCTCTAAAGTATCCCTCTATATTAATTATTCTTCTAAAATATTAAAACCCTCAGAATCCATATTAAAAACAAATATTTACGATGTTTTCAACTTTGTAAGAAATGAAACGAAAGAAAAAATGACATTTTTCACACGAAAATCTATACAAAATAGAAAATATATATTTTTTATTAAAAATTGAAAATTAAAAATAATAACATAAACAAACAAGTTTTATACACATCTTAGGAGTCTCCTTTAAAATTATATTTAAACCCCTTTAGAAGAGGAAAAAAAAAAGACGGAATAATTTTAGTTTGGATTAATTATATTTAAACCCCTTTAAAAGATGTAAAATTATACTTTCATCCAAAAATTTAAAATTATGTTTACACTCTTTTTAAAAAAATTCCTTTACACATGAGCTTATTTCATTAGGTTTTGGACGAAAAATGCTAACGATATTAAAAAGTTACATAAATTTTTTATTTATAAAAAAATAAGTATTATATATACTGAGTGAAGTTAACATCATTATATTTTTTTATAAATATAAAATTAGTATATGAGAATATTAGATGAGGGGTAAAATTGAAGAATTATGTAATTTCTTTTTTTTTTTGCTAACATCAATATTTTTCATGTAAACTATAATGAAAAAATATCAGATGTAAATAGAGAATTTTCAACAGAGATATAAGTATAATTTTAATTTTTTTTAAAAAAATATAATTTTATATTTTTAGAGAGAGATATAAATGTAATTATTTTTTTATTTTTTGTTTAAAAAAAGAAAGGTGAATTTGCATGAATGGGTGGGATACATAGAAAGTTGTGCAGAAAGAGAGTTGCAGTTGCAGCAACCTTGGATTACTCGACTCCACGTAGATTTCTTCAAACTCAGCACATTCATTCACAATTGGAGGGAAAAAAAAAATTGGTTACCAGATTATTTGATTCGAGTCAAATATATTATTATTTAAATTAATATTAAATTTAAAAAATATATTTGTGTTTGGTTTGATTATTGCTCTAGTAAACTCAAATAAATTTTAATTGGATTAAATATGAACCGGACTCGAGTATGTAATTTGATGTTTTTAAATATATTGAATTATTTTTATATTAAATGAATCGAGCCCGATTGCGAGCTTGTAATTTTATCGAACAAAAAATTTTTTTAGAACGAGGTTTAATCTATTGCTTTCAATTGAATATTGAGTACTTTGACTAGTTTAATGTCCTAAAATATACCATAATAGCCCCTCATTTTTAAACATAACTTACTATGGTATTCGATCAATTAATTTTGATGGCATCTAATTAAAATAAGGGAAATATTCCACTAATGTGAGGAAAAATTGAAAAAAGTTATGTACTTGAATAATTTGAAGAAAATCTTAAAATATTTAGTACTCCAAAATTTTTGTAACTAAAACAACTACTAATTTTTATGTACTAATTTTTGTACTTCAATATTAATAAAACAACTACTAATTATTCAGAAAACTAAATAAAATTAATAATATGTAAGTTGAATATATTCTTTAAATTTAACAAATGGCTTTTAATGTAAGTTATTAAAAAACGAGTTTCTCATAAATGTCCGTAACTAAAGATTTATATATTTAATACATTTGATTTTTTTATCCACAATGATTTGCAGTTGTTTTACTAATATTTGTATTATTGTTTAGTTATAAAACATAATATGATGAAATACGTGATATCTTTTTAATGGGATAATCACACCCCCTCTCTTGAGTTTGGTGAAATTATACGTAAATTCCTCTTGATTTAGAAAATTACATTCAGTTTTTTTGAGGTTTGCTTTCATCTAACAAATAGGTCCCTCCATTAGTTAAAGTTCATTAAATTTGTTGATGTTGACAAAGAAAAAGAATGAAAATCGACATTAAACCCCAATTGACTTATTACTGATTTATTGCAAGTCAAACAAATATTTTCAAACTAAAATATTCTTATAACAATGAAGAATCATGCATTAAAGCATGAAGATGTATAAAGACAATTTGATCATAAAAAATTTATTTGACTTGGCATAAATCAGTAATAAGTTAATTCGGGATCATCCGAATTTTTTGTCAATATTAATAAATTTTAGTAAATTTTGACCAATGGATGGATTTACTTATTAGATGGAAGCAAACCTTAATTAGAGGTATGAAATGTAATTTTTCAAACCACGGAAAATCTGTGCGTAATTATACTAAATCTCAGAGGAAAACGGTGTAATTAATCATTTTTTAATAATTGGCAAATTATAAAAGTATGTGATTCTTTTTTTAATTTTACATTAGTGGAATACTTGATCTATTTTAGGTGGATTCTATTAAAAACCCCCTTAGAGGATGAAGAAGACTCTCCTAGATGAGTCCCAAACGAAGAGAAAGGAACTCAAAGAACTCTCCTAGATGAGTCCCAAACGAAGAGAAAGGAACTCAAAGAACTCTCCTAGAGGATGATGATGAACTCTTTTAAGCCACATCATCTTGATATTTTTTTTAGGGAAAATTATAATCCTTTTTTTAGAAATTTGGCATAATTATGAATATTTTTTTATTATTTGAAAAATTATGAATACCACCTTAATATTTGATAAAATTATGTAATCCTTGAATGGATGTATGAAATTGACAATTTTTGTCCTTACTGTATTATTTTAAATAAAAGTTTGTAAAAAGATCAATCGAGGTGGATGGAATTTTTTTTTAAATTATTAAAATATTATCCAGTTAATTCATTAAAAAAATTAGAAATATTTTAAAAATAAATAAAATTATAATTTTTAATCTATAAGGGTATTTCGGTCACCTTTTGCTAGATTTTTCAAATATATTTTCTTCTCTTTCTATTGGAAAGAATGAAGGTGTTCACACTTTTATACTTTTTCGATTGAGTTACTATTGTTTTACAAATTTTAATTATGACATGTGTAATTTTTAATCGAAGATAATCTATAGGAATGACATGTAGGGTGTGGGGTAAGTTTGACTGACTAGAAATTTTTTGATTTGCGCTTGAGCTGACCCGATTTGGGCTCATGACTCGGTGGGTTAGATCGATAATCTGATAGATCCAATTAAATTATTTTAAAATATTGAAAAAGTATAGTTTTTAAAAAAATTAATATTACCATGAGTTATAAATATGAGGCAATAATATTGTTGAAAGGTTAATTCTTTTAATAAATATATATGTGCATATTTAGGTTTTAATACTAAAGTTACTATATACATTGATGTTTATAAAAATTGATTGGTACAAAGAGGCTCAAGCAACTCAAATGAAAAAAAGAGATTGCAAGAGCTCAATTGAATGCAAGACTCAAAAAGATCTTAAAAAAAGAAAAAGTCAATTTTGAATAAAGACCCAAGAAACCCTAGGGAGTCAAGCGGAGAGGGGGGGGGGGGGGGGGCGAGGAGGGGATGGAAAGTATCAAATCCTCATAAGACTATTTGCTCCACATCACTATAGATCCATTGGAGCGGAAAAATTTCGGCTGCCAAAATGAGGACAAGACAATAGGAGGAAACGAGCTCGAGGCGCCCTTATCTTTAAGGTAACCACATGCATGCCCACACATAGGGGAGCCATCCTCTGCATAGGGATGCCTTCAATTGAATTTCGAAAGATTGAGAATCCTGCCACCTCACTTGAAGGCTAAAGATACAGATAAGCTCCGATCATCAAAGCCAAAACATGTGCAACACAAGAGCACGAGTTCGAAGGTGTCTTTATTCCAAAGACAACCACCTTCCCAAAGGTCAAGGAGTACTCTAGCAAGCCACCTTATGTGCGTTGGTTTTAGTCCTACTTATGAATAGCAGCCTCCAAACTCAAAATAAACTATACAAATGCAGATATACTTTATGTACATGTATATAAAAAAAATATCAAACTTCAAAAATCATGAAAAATGAACAGGTTCGCATCCAGATCTGGGTTTAACCCGGACCCATATTACCATCTCTAGAAATATACATGTAATTAGATCAAATCAAGTGTTTGTGTAATTTAAAAATAAAAAGAAAAAGAAAAGAGAGGGGAAAGAAGTAAGAAATGTGGTGAGAGGGTAAAAGTACGAGGCGATGAGAATGTGAGACCAATAGTAGAGTGCTGGTGCAGTGAGTAAGCTGCCTTGCCTTTCACGGGGGGTGTACGTAGAGCAGCAGCAACACCCTGTGATCATATTTAATGCCACAATAAATTTTTGCAGTGGCCTGTGATTATTATAACCAAAGACACACCCCCTTTTTGTCATCTTTTCACACATTTTTTGTTTGGAGCAATATTAACATTACATTCAGCTTCAACTATCCTAAATTCAAGGGTAATTTAATTTGTAGCTACTTTTCAGAATGGTTGATATATAGCTATAAGTGTTTTATTTAAAAAATTATAAGTATATATTAATTTTAATATTTATATAACAACAAACACATTTCGTTAAGTTTTTGTTCGATTTTTATTTTATGGTAAAATGATCAAAATGTCCTTGTGGATTAAGATAATAATTAGATATATTTTAAAAAATTTCTAGAATATTTTTATGGACTACTAATATACGTGCCCTATGGGTTATTTATTTTACCTACCCTCAATTTTTTTTTGAATTTTTACTATTATGTTTAGAGAAAAGAATAAGGGTAAAATAGTAGTAATGTCCATCTTGTAGTCTACAGACTACATAATTATTTTTTATTTATGGGGGTATTTATAATTTTTCAAACAATAATGAAATATTTGTAAATTGTAATTATGCCAAACTTGAAAAGATGTAGCTGTATTTTGCCATAAATTCAAGTGTCCGGAGGTGGTGGTAAGAGAGCTTGTTGTCAAACTCTCAAACTTCAATTTTTCCAATTAGTAAAATTATAATTTTACGATATTTTTACAGGTACTCTAGTAGTATAAGTGGTTGATAAGCAACATTTTGTTGTAATTCATGCAAAACTTTAACCACCTATCAATTTTAAGATATAATGCTACATTTGGATTGATAGATTTAAAGTCATGAAAAATTTGAATCCTAATAATAAATCTTTTGAGTTTATGTGGATATTCTAAACTGAAAGGATTTCAAATTTTTTAATATGAATGAATTTTAAATTCTTTTAATATAAATTCATTCGAAATTATTTTTTTTAATTCTTCCATCAAATCTAAAAATAGTCTAAGAGAAACTTTCAAATTACACAAATCTTGTGACTTACAATTAGTTCTCCGACGATCGCTAACGTTGTTACGCTTGGACACAAGAAAATATATGAATTACATCTTTAGTTGTTGGGAACCAACTTGTGTGTTTCGGCATTGACTCAATTGATATTCATATTTAAATTGAATCGATTTAATTCAAAAATAGAAATAGTAAGTACGTGTAAGAATTTTTTCGTCCACCCAACCCTAATGGTATGTATGAACTATCCAAACAAGAATTCTTGATCAACGAACAACCAGTTCAAATATTTACGATCTAGAAGTACAGAATTCTCGTACAAAAGCCCTTAAAAAAATGAAGAATGATGGCATTCCAACATATGTTCATTATTGAATCCATTTCTGGGTGCGTCGTTTAGGGCATAGTTGTTCTAGTAGCATTTTACTAGAGGTAAGTAAGTATTTCTATCTACGTCTTAGGTTAGAAAATTAAGGATCGGAATTTGGTTGATTAATAAAAGACAAAAAAGCAAAAGGGTCCAAGAATTAGGTCTTAAAGTGAATGGTGATTGGGACAGTGCACTTCACCTAAAGAAGGAAACGTCCACATTTAGCTAACGGCTCTACTAACCATACTTTGAAACTTCAACATTCGTATCACTATCATCCTTTTTACACACACACGCACGTACACAAAAAAAAAAAAAAAGAAAATAAATCTTGCAAATATTATTATTTATTTAATTTTCACGTATTAATTTCAAAAGTAAAATTCAATGCACAATTTGACATTTAATGTAGTTGCTCATTTAACTAAATTTACAAGAAACATAATTTATAACCTTCTTAAATTATTGGTGAGAGAACTACAAAAATAGAGAAGATTAGTGATAAAAAAAAAAGGTGATATTTTTATAAATATATCACAATTGTTGTTGGTAATGATTATACCGAAATAAGATTTATACTTTAAATTATAATATCGTCTCCTGTTTTTTTTCCAATAATATATATTTTTTGGGTTAAATAACTATTTTTAAGACAATAATATTCTCCTCTTAAAATAACCCTTTTAAATTGATTATTGGTTGAATAAAACTGTCTCTCATCATATAATGAATAATTATATTTTTTTCTCGAGATAAGAAGTAGAGATGTCATTCTTACAGTCCAACTGTCATTAATGAAATAGGTGCAACTTATATCAGAATCCCTAATTATTTTACGAAAAATATTTAAGATTATATTTGAAATCAAATTCTTAATAATAAGTTGTTTAAATATGTTTGGATAATTCTAAACTTAAAAAATTTCAAAAATCCTTCTATTAGAGAATATGGAATGGATTTCAAACTCTTTTCAAATTGAGTCATTTGAAGTCTTTTTTCCTAATTATTTTTTTAAATCCAAATTCATCAATCCAAATACGACTTGAGTGAAATATATGTTCTTAGACAAGTACTTGATGGAAAATCGAGGAAGAGAAGAGGAGTCAACATCAGTGTATGTGAATGAAGGAGTGAAGTTTTTGTAGTATTCAAGGCTCTATTCAATAAATGATATCTTAGCTTAGGGATTAACGTTAAAATTGAGGTCTCATGAATAAATTCGAGGTTATCGGTTCAAGTTCTGACAGGCGTGTGTGTATTTGCCTCATGCTATGTGAGCGTTTATCTTACTTTATGTGGGTTATTGTAATTTATTTTTCGTTGTTAAGTATATTGGTTGAATTAAGGCATTGTTCAATTTATCGAGATAAATTATCGTAATTTATTTACTGTTATTATTTTTTATTTAAAAAGACATTATTAAAATATTGTAATTTATTTATTGTTGTTAAGTATATTGGTTGAATTAAGGTATTGCTCAATCGATCGAGATAAGTTATTGTAATTTATCTACTATTATTTATTATTTTTATTTTAAAAAAGATAATTACACTCCCCTTCCCTGATGTTTGTTGTAATTATACATAGACGTCCTGTAGTTTGCAAAATTATATCTAGCACCTATGAGGTTTGTTTCTGTTTAACAAATAAGTTACTCCGTTAGTTCAAATTCACTGAATTTGCTGGTATTAACAAAAAAATTGAACAAGAATTAATATTTACCCTTGATTAACTGATTATTGACTTATTGCAGGTCAAAAAATTTATTTTTCAAACTAAACTACCCTTATAACGGTGAAAATATACATTTTTACATCCATTAACACGTGAAAACGTGTGAGGGTAATTTATTCATAAAAAGATTTTTAACCTGCAATAAGTCAGTAATCAGTCAGCCGATGATTAATATACATTTTTTTCTGTTTTTTTTTTTTTTTGTAATATCAGTAAATTCGGTAAATATTGACTAATGAAAAAACTTATTTATTAGACAAATACAAGCACAAGAGTGCTAGATACAAAATTTTCAAACTATAAAAAATTTATATATAATAACATCAAATATCAAGAAAGGGTTAGTAATTATCCCTAAAAAAAAAAAAAAAAGGCTTCTATTGAAGGGCACCAAAAGAGGTATAGCTCATGATAAAGCAAACAGAAAGACTACTGCTTTTATCATAATCCTGTCCTTATTTACTCACTCACCCTTTCAAATTCCCCTCATCCCGAAAAAGAAGTTCTACTCACTGCCCACTCTCCTCTGGCTTTGTTTACTGTCTAATTTGTCCGAGCATTACATTCAAATTGAAGGGCAAAATTGTAATTTTTATAATACTTTTTAGATGCCTTAGTACAAGCAGTTGATGAGTGCCATTTTATTATAATTCATACAAAATTATAGCAATGCAAGTTGATATTGAGCAATTGTGGATGTTGAATTTCTTTTTAGAAGTAAATTAGGTTCGCTTTCCATAAAATTTGACATAATTATAAATGCATCACTTTATCTAAAACATTACAAATGTTTTTAAATTTTAAAATCTATTTAGCAACGAATCTATTCCGTTAGCCTCCGTTGTATTCCTTTTGTGAATTGATCAAAATACTCCTTTAAATTATGAATTAGATTCTTATATGTTTTTTAAAACATTTTCATAGATTAATACACTCTACGAATTATTTACTTTATCCCTCATAATTTTTCTTTTGCATTTTTTTAGAAGAAAAATTCAACAAGGTTAAAGCAGTAATTTTCACCTCACTGTTTAGGAGTTACATAATTATTTTTTATTTGAGAGATATTTGTAATATTCCAAACAATAAAATATATTGATAATTATGTCTAATTTACTCTTTGTTTAATTAGGTAAATGTTTTATTTTGAAAATTCTTTTGCAATATAGTTGAAAATGGTGAGCAATGAATGTGGGGAAACTATTAGTTTCTATAACTTAATGGTGAGTGGAATACTTATGAAGGTTATTGTCATTATCATAAGATTTGAATGTAATTATGATGCATAGTTAAAAAAGAAAGGTATGTTTTTGCAGCTTTTGGGTAATGTAATTGGGATTGATGAGGTAGAGAGAGGTATATTGAGATTGTAGAGTGCAGTGTAAAGTGGTTGCGAGTGGGATTCTATTCCCTTTGTTTAAAAGGAGAAAAGGAGATGCTCCTCAAGATAAGAGTGGCAATTATGTTGATAATGGGCAAAAGACATGGGATTCTGGTTAATTAACATTTGTGTCTGGACCCCTCTCTTGCTCCAAAAAAGCACTCAAATGATGCTCTCATTTCAGCTAAAACATCACTCTATTTCTCTCTCTCTCTCTCCATCTTTTTCTTCAATCTTCTCTTTCTCTAGTCCCCATGCATCATTACCACAACAAGAGAAACACACATACACACACATAGTATAAGGTGACACACAGTGTCTTTCTTGGCTCTCTCTCTCTCTCTCTCTCTAGCCAGTTCTGCACTATCTTTCTTCTGCAAGTTCCAATGGGGATTCTTATCCCCCATCCCTTCTGCTTCATTGTACTGATGGTTTCTTTGATGTTGATGGAGCCATTAATCTTGGGTGCTGATCCTCTTTCTGATGCTCTCTTGAGCTTAAAATCGGAGCTTGTTGATGACTCCAACAGTTTGAACGACTGGTTCTTGCCCTCTGAAATCCAGCCCTCTTCCCAAATTTATGCATGTTCTTGGAGTGGAGTGAGGTGCAGTGAGAACTCCTCAAAAGTCATCAGCTTAGACCTGTCAATGAAGAATCTTGGGGGTTCATTATCAGGGAAACAGTTGAGTCTCTTTGTTGATCTTCTTGATCTCAACTTGAGTCACAACTCTTTCTCAGACCAGCTTCCTGCTGCTATTTTCAATCTCACAAGCCTAAGGTCATTGGACATCAGCAGGAACAATTTTTCTGGGCTTTTCCCAAGTGGGATTCCCAATCTCCAGAATCTTGTGGTTCTTGATGCCTTCAGCAACAGCTTCTCAGGCCCTTTACCTGCTGATGTTTCCCAGCTTGAGTCACTCAAAGTGTTGAACTTTGCTGGGAGTTACTTCAGTGGGGTAATCCCATCTGAGTATGGCTCATTCAAGGCTCTTGAGTTCATCCACCTGGCTGGAAATTTTTTGAGTGGGAGTATACCTCCTGAACTTGGAAGGCTGAAAACAATGGCCCACATGGAGATTGGTTACAACTCATATGAAGGTGGGATTCCATGGCAGTTTGGGAACATGAGTGAGCTCAAGTATCTTGACGTTGCAGATGCCAACATTTCTGGCCCAATCCCAAATCAACTCAGCAACCTCACCAAACTTGAGTCACTTTTCTTGTTCAGAAATCAGCTCAGTGGAAAGATTCCATGGGAGTTCAGCAAAATCTTGGCTCTCAAAAGCTTGGATCTCTCGGACAACCTGCTTTCTGGTCCAATTCCAGACAGTTTCTCAGAGCTGAAGAATCTGAGGTTGCTGAGTTTAATGTATAATGACTTGTCTGGCCCTGTCCCTCAGGGTATTGCTAAGCTTCCAGAACTTGATACTCTCCTCATATGGAACAATTACTTCACAGGGTCACTGCCAGAGGACTTGGGAAGATTCTCAAGACTCAAGCATCTTGATGTTTCAACTAATTACTTTGTTGGTAGAATCCCACCTGATATATGTGCTGGAGGTGAATTGCTCAAGCTGATCCTGTTCTCAAATAACTTCACTGGAGGGCTGTTTCCAGCTCTCTCCAACTGTTCCTCCCTCGTTCGCCTTCGGCTCGAAGATAATCAATTTTCAGGTGATATATCTCTACAGTTTGCCAATCTTCCATACATTTCATACGTGGACCTGTCAAGAAACAGGTTTACAGGAGGGATTCCCGCTGATATTGCTCAGGCTTCAGGGCTTCAGTACTTCAATGTGTCTAATAATCCAGAACTTGGAGGGATAATACCAATTAAGATATGGTCTCTGCCTTATCTTGAGAACTTTTCCATGGTTTCTTGTGGTTTATCAGGCAACATTCCGCCATTTCAGTACTGTAAATCAGTTTCTGTTATTGAATTGAGAATGAACAACTTATCAGGAGATATCCCAGAAAGTGTATCCAATTGTAAGCAGCTTCTGAGGATGGACTTAGCTGATAATAACTTGACAGGTCCAATCCCGGTGGAGCTTGCTAGCCTCCCGGTTATTAGCAATTTAGATCTTTCGCATAACAGTTTCAACGGCCCAATTCCAGCAAAATTTGGGAGCTCTTCAAGCTTGAAACTTCTTAATGTGTCCTATAACAACATCTCAGGTTCGATTCCTTCAAACAAGACTTTCAGAACAATGGATCAGAGTGCGTTTTTGGGCAATCCGAAGCTCTGTGGAGCACCTCTGAGACCTTGTCATCATGAAAATGGGATTTCAAATGGGCTGCAACTAGGAAGCAGAAGAGCACAAAAGTTAGCATGGGTTCTCATACTATGTGCAGTCATAGTTTTGTTCATTGTGGCTGCAGTCTTTGGGGTACTATACTTGAAAAGAGGAAGTAAAGGGCAGTGGAAAATGATCGCTTTTAACGGACTTCCTCAGTTTACCGCTAAGGATGTTTTGAGGAGCTTCAATTATGTGGAAGGCCTGGAGACACTGCCCACATTGCCAGACTCAATAAGCAAAGTAGTTTTACCCACAGGAATTACCGTTTCTGCTAAGAAGATAGAGTGGGAACAGAAAGAAATGAAAGTTATGCTGCAAATTTTGACTAGGACAGGGAACACAAGGCATAAGAATTTGACGAGATTGCTGGGAGTTTGCTACAATAACCATGTTGCTTATCTGTTGTATGATTACCTGCCTAACGGCAACTTAGCAGAAAAGATCAGGATGAGGAGGGACTGGGAAACCAAGTGCAAAATAGTAACTGGGATTGCAAGGGCGCTATGCTTCCTTCATCATGACTGTTGTCCGGCTATTCCTCATGGGAATCTGAAGGCAAGCAACGTACTTTTCGATGAAAATATGGAACCCCATTTGGCTGAATATGGACTCACTCTGATCATTGGGTCGAGTAATATTCCTCAAAAGGAGACAGGTAAATGCTTGTGACCATACAACAAACATTGCTTATGCTTCTTGTGCCAAAGAATACCACAAATTTCCATATGCGTTGCTTTGTTGCACGATTCTGATGCACCTGTTCTCTTAATTGCTTGTCTGGTTCTGTGTGAAGGAATGCTATTTCGTTGCTCAGCATATAAAACTTTGGCTTTTCTTAGCTAGCTTACATATTCATGATGGCTTCCTGTGATTGGATTACGACTGACAAAAGTAGTTATCACTTCTAACTAAACCATGAACATTTCTGAAGAAAATCTGCTTATTTTACATTACTACTTGGACAGGCGGATACCGAGCATCCATATCCGTGGAACTTCACATGGATGTATACAATTTTGGAGAACTCATTCTTGAGGTCTTAACAAACGGTAGACTGGCAAATGCATTAGAGACCGCAAGGAACACGCAAAGAGAGGATCTCGTAAGAGAAGTTGCCGTCGAGAATGGCATTGTCCACTCCAGCTTGTTCCAGGACGAGGTGAATTCAGCTATTGAAGTTGCGTTACTCTGCACAAAAAGTAGGCCATCGGATAGACCGTCAATGCAAGAAGCACTAAAGCTGTTATCGACCGGGCTGAAGTCGACGACGAACGGCAGGGCTCTTGGAACACAAGGCCACAAAGCATAAATAGGTGTGCAGCTTCCAATTTCCTCTTGCAAAAGAGTTGGTTTTGGTGTTTGATCGTTTGGTATTTGCTGTAAATTAGAGGAGTATAAGTTGTTTCTATGGTTTTAGCACAGTATTTCTCCTGCTATTTTGTAGTTGATGATCCTTTCTTCTGTGAGGTGAAGAATCACTATGGCTTTGAGTGTATGAACATCACATCAATTATTTGTGATTTTGTAAATTTTTCCCCAAGTATAAAGTTAGACCCCCTTTGATCACATTTTGCAGAAAATGTGAGAGGCTGTTGCTGCAATCACCCACCCCAATAAATGAATCTATCTATGCTAAATATTAGCGCAAATTGCAATTTATCTATATGTGATATAGGAAATAGGCAATTAGTCCCCTTGTGAAAAATAAAATAGAAAATTATTTCTTGAATATTTAATAAAGATACAGAATCCTTCACGTGCACACGTGAATTTTCTTTCTTTTTTTTAATCTTTTTTTTACAACTGTTGGATCTTATATAATATAATATAAATCAACGGTTCATATTTTATCTAATTTACGTTCCAAATCATATGTTACTTAATCTACGTTCAATATCTTATTTTTTCAAATTAGTGATTGAAATTTAATCTCATATTTATTATTTTCATATCAAATTTATAAAATATACAAAAAAATAATTAAAAACGAAAAAGAAAAAAAAGGGCAAAAATCGATCATCTTCCTCACGTAGCCCATCCCCCCCCCCCCACCTCCCCAACTCTGCCACCACCTCTACATCTCCCTCTTGCCACCGCCTCTCCCTTCCCCCTGCCTCCCCAGCCCTGACTTTGTCCCTGCCTTTATTTTTATAATTTTATAAACTTATAGTAATTAGAGCCATTGATCTAATTCAGATGAATGTGAACAATTGATTTGTATATCAAGTATAGACCATTGATTTAAATCACAAATGACCATCGATGTGTTTATTTGATTTGGACCATTGATATATATATAACAAGATATAATGATTTATGATTAAGGGTATAATAGTCATTTTATAATGAAAAATGAAGTAAAATTGCACCCAATGCACGTGCACAAAATCACTCACATGAAGGGGGTGTTTTGTAGCTTTTTTTAGCACTAGAAAATATGACGCGCGATGCACATCTGTAATTATATTTTTACAGGCAAATATATCAATATAGTTAACTATAAAAAATAGTAACTTCATAATATCTGATTTGCATAAAAATAAGTTGGCCCAAATAGACCCAAACGATCCAAAAAGAAGAAAGAAGTGAGAGGCCCGTAACATCCTAGGAGACCCAAGTCATGAGAGATCCAAATCATGAGAGGTTCAAAAACACTTGATAGGTGGCCTTGTCTCACAGGTCGGCTGTGACCTGTGGACGATGTGCGGGTGACTAGGGGATGTCGGCCAGCACGTAGTGATGATGGAGCGCAATCTTGGACGCGAGTAGAAGCTAATGTGCGGAGCAGAGTGCTTATCCTTGGAGATGCGAGAAAAGTGCACTCCTCGGCCCTTTGAGTGTTCTACTCTTGGAACAAGAGATTATTTTCTTAAGCCTATTATAAGGGGGACATGATGCGGTGAGCTCCAGCCAATCCTCCCCGTGCACGACGACAGTAGCATGAGACGACGTCTGCACTAAATGAGCATCTCTTAGGGGCATGATGGGGGTCTTCAAGAACCGGCTCTAGGCAGCTCATGAGAGGAGCGCTAGAGTCCCCGAAGGGCTTGGATACCTGACGGGCAGTGTAGGGCCAGGATGGCCTACATTGGGTGCCGATGCTGCCGAGAGGCTCCATGTGATGCGCAAGGTTGCCCCGCGGGCTGCGAGATATCAGGGGCAACACCTCTCGTGTGAATGGGTGATCGAGGCAAGCATTCGAAGACCTCGTGATCCAACTCATGGAGTGCACTATCGAGTTCTAGCCGTCCATGGGGGTTCTTTGGCTATAGATAGGCGGTCGTGGGATGACGCCGATCTGTAGGCTTATTGAGAAGTCAACGCTGAAAGGCAAGAACGCATGTCGGGAATGCCGTGCGGGAGAACGGCAAGATGTCAGCATATCGATTGGCCTCGGACTTATGATGCGGTCCTACTCGGGCGAGGCATGGAAGGCGGCCATGACGAGTGCGAGCGCCTAGGATGTACCGAGTGAGTGTTAGGCATGAGATGGGCGTTCCGGGCGCATGAGTAGCGCTGTAATGCCAGGCGGAGCGAGGATGCTCCTTGCCATTGAGCAATGCATCGGCAGGTTCCGAGATTGTGTGCGAGATGCAAAGGCACAAGTGCCGAGAGCCTCAGCGAGTGAGTTTCAGTGTCAAGGACACGCGACGGACTGTCGCTATACTCTGATGTGTGAAGGCCGGTCGAAGGTTAGGCGTAACCTTTGAGGCCACACAGGCGAAAAATATATGAGAATTACATTCCGCTGCAATGAAGAAGAGTACGCCTGTGACAAGTGGTATCAGAGCCTCGTTGCCTTCATTGGGGCGAGGTGAGTTGCGAGCCTGGAGGACAAGAACTCCCGGTTGAGAGTTATGCCTATTTGATTGGGCACACGCGTTCTACCTGATGCAGAGGCAAGTTGGCATCAGTTGAGACAAGATCAGTCCTTTTCACAACGTTTGATTTTGGGGGACATCTACTGCAGAGATCATGTTGAGTAGGGTCCTTTGTGCACGTTTAGGCTGCTTCAGAGAGCAAGCGGCTATGGTCCAACTTCGTTGTTGTTGGTTGGCAGATGTGTGACGCAGCAGAAGCGTGAGCAATATGTCAACCGTGGTTCAAAATTTCTTTCGGCTGATTGATATTCAGATTTCAGAGTTCACTTGGCTTCCCTGAGCGAGAGGGGGACATGCCTATACGTCGGGTGGACTGCGAGAGCCATGTTTGTGAGTGAGTGGTAGCAACCATGTGTGCGGCTTGCCGCAAGCCAGGAGGTGTTCTATGCAATGAGGCCGTTTTGGTGGGCGGATACCACCTTGAGTTGAGAGTGGTGGATGAAGGGCCATATTCTCATTAGTCTGAAGACCTTCTAGCAGAGAAGGACTTGCTGAATATTCAGGAGCCGAAGCACAGTGCACATGTGGTGCGTGGAACAAGCCACCCTTGGGGTTGCGAGGAGTGGACGTCGAGACCCCTTACCTTTATGGACAGTTGTGAGTGCGAGCCATGTGTGGCCGAGTATAGTTATGGGATGAAATGCTATTGTGGTAGATGGGGGTGCATTTAGCGGGAGACGACACGCTTCAAGAACCAAGAGCATAGGCCTCCGTTATGTGAGAAAGACAACTTGTCCGGAGCTTGAGTGGGAGCAGCCTACTAAGCCGTGTGTTGGGTGCTCATCAAGAGCACGAGTTTGAGCATAAGTTGGAGAACATTCCTCGACGGGATTCTGACACCATATTATGGGCTCTTTGGTCTAAGGATTTTTGAGAGAGACTACCGTGTGGGTATTCGAGGGGAGCAGCAGGCTTCCTCGATACCAGGAGCAGCGGGCTCCATTGGCACCATGAGGGCATGGTGCGGTCGGCCGGTGTGGAATTCGAGTTTTCAGTACATCGGGATTGGGAGCGAGAAACCCCAACCTTGTTAGTGCAGTCGAGACGGGAGTTGTACATCCCATTCTTGTTTGTGATCGGACCTATGCGAGACTGGCATTTGGAGTTTTGCTGCCGGACAGGGATTCAGAGATCCTATCCTTGCAGTTACAGTCAAGTGCTCAGGACGAGACAACGAGATTGTGTTTTGTGGTCAAGCTAGGAAAGCTTGGTTGTCAACCGGATTGAGGGCAGAGGCCCCATTCTGTGTGGGTTTGAGTGATAACACTTTTTGAGAGACGTTCGGTCCATGAGCGGCGTGGTTCCGACAGCCGGGCATCTGGCCAATTATGTGTTTGCAAGTGTCTAAGTGTGGTCTACCGCAGAGGCAGTTTTGCGTGTTGCCGAGGGCGGCAACACATCGAGTAGGGGAGAGAGTGTGAAGTGTGACGCAACAGAGACTCCACACTTCATCATTCTAAGATCAATTCAAGTGTATTCGAGGTATTGTTTTGAGGGACAACACAGACTCCACACTTCCTTCGTTCCAGATCAATTCAAGTGTATTGAGGCACTGTCTTGAGGAGCATTGGAGATTTCAGAGGCGAACTTGACAAGAATTGGAGCACAGTTGAGAGACTCGGGAAGAGAGTGTAGAGCCAAGCACAGACTTCCGAAGAGAGTGTAGAGAGGCACAAACTTCCGAAAAGAGTGTAGAGCGAGGCACAGACTTCCGACTTCAACAGGCTACATTGAGAAGAGAGTGTAGAGAAGGGCACAGACTTCTAATGTTAGCGACATTGGGGAAGCGAGTGTAGACGAGTACACAGACTTCCAGCTTGAGGCGATCAAGCGGGTATATAAAGCACTGCTTGTTGAGAACTACCCGCCACCATAGGAAGAGAGTGCAGAGAGAGGCGCAGACTTTCGTTCAAGTTTAATGTTGAATGAGTGCATCAAGAGACACTGTGTTTTGTGGAGGAGGAGCTTAGCATCGCTTTGAGGAGACAACGTGTTGTGCTGAAGAGGCACTTCACGATTGGAGCGCTCGAAAGAGCAGGAGATCGGTCTGGTGTCATGAGATACTGAGAGGGTATTGGGCACTGCATACACCTCAATCCTTCGTGTATGTGTTGACGAGGACGTCAACAGATCGAGTGGGTGAGGGTCTCACAGGTCGGCTGTGACCTGTGGACGACGTGCAGGCGATTAGGGGATGTTGGCCAGCACGCAGTGATGATGGAGCGCAACCTTGGGCGCGAGTAGGAGCTTAATGTGCAGAGCAAAGTGCTTTATACTTGGAGATGCGAGAAAAGTGCACTCCTCGGCCCTTTGAGTGTTCTACTCTTGGAACAAAAGATTATTTTCTTAAGCCTATTATAAGGAGGGCATTCAGTGGTGAGCATCAGCCAGTCCTCCCCGTGCACGACGGCAGTAGCATGAGAAGACGTCTGCACTAGATGAGTATCTTTTGGGGGCATGATGGGGGCCTTCAAGAGCCGGCTCTAGGTAGCTCGTGAGAGGAGCGCTAGAGTCCCCGAAGGGCTTGGAAACCTAAAGGGCAGCATAGGGCCAGGATGGCCTACGTTGGGCGCCTATACTGCCGAGAGGCTCCGTGTGACGTGCAAGGTTGCCCCGCGGGCTGCGAGATATTTGGGGCAACGCCTCTCGTGCGAATGGGTGATCGAGGCAAGCATTACAAGACCTCGTGATCCAGCTCATGGAATGCGCAATCGAGTTGTAGCTGTCCATGGGGGTCGTTGGCTAAAGATAGGCGGTCGTGCATTGTGGGCATATTGTGAAGCCAAAGCCGAAAGGAAAGAAGGCATGTCGAGCATGCCGTGTGGGAGAACGGCAAGTTGTCGGCATATCGATTGAGTCTCGGACTTATGATGATGTCCTACTCGGGCGGGGCATGGAAGGCGGTCATGACGAGGGCGAGCGCCTAGGATGTATCGAGTGAGCGTTGGGCATGAGATGGGCGTTGCGGGCGTAGGAGTAGCGCCGTAATGACGAGGCGGAGCGAGGATGCTCCTTGCTATTGAGTAATGCGTCAGCAGGTTCCGAAATTGTGTGCGAGATGCAAAAGCACGAGTGTCGAGAGCCTCAGCGAGTGAGTTTTAGTGTCGAGGACACCCGACGGACTCTGATGTGTGTGAAAGCCGGTCAAAGGTTAGGCGTAACCTTTGAGGCCGCACAGGTGAAAAATATATGAAAATTACATTCCGCTGCAATGAAGAAGAGCACGCCTGTGACACCTTGGCAAGTGCCCCCTAGAAAGTAAATAGGCGGGCGGTCTTAATGGGTGCACCCCTAAAAAATAGATTGGGACGGGGAGGAGGCTGAAGATATTCCCCTACTCGGACCATGATCAAAACCCGACAAACATTCAGCCCAAAAGGCCCACACACATGACATCCCACTTCCCTACGTGGAATCTCGTCAACAGCCACATTGGACCACGTCAGCCCTTGATAGATCACATTTTGTGCTCATTTCATGTGATATTTTGACCTCTATTATGACCAAAATGCTCCTAATTAAATATTATTTTATTAGCATTAGTCTATTTAGGAAAAATAGTATGGAAAATGAAGAAAAGAACCAAAATGGAAATTTGGACAAGACTTTTTGATTTCTAGCAAGAATTTGGAACTGCTTGGACTACTTTTTTGATGAATGAGAAGTTTAATTAGGATAATAATTTTATTTCCATTAGTCTTTTAGTTCAATTAGGAATCTACCTTTTTAATCCTAGTAGAATTAGGTATCTAGTTAATATATATATGTGATGTAATATGAGAAACTTTTTAACTCTTGGGAATTTCAAACCTTGAATTCTCGTTTCTCTATATTATTGCATTTTTATGATATTTTCTTACTTTGCTTTCATGCGTTCTTTCATGAGCATATCTAGCTAGGTCTCTCATCCCGATTACAGACTCGATGAATGCATAGTTTCAACGAGTTGTGAGATCTAACTCATGCTTTCTACGTTCATTAATATCGATATTTGTGTTGTTCTCTGTGCTTTTATTACAAATAGTCTGATTTATGAATGATAGGTACCGTTATTCATTGTCAAAAATATTTTCCTAGCCAATTGAACTTGCAAATCCGTAATTGTTTGTTTAGTTCAATAACTAGTGTTAACATAGCATAATTGATTATGTAGAAGTTTCTGATTATGTTGTAGGGAGTGCACAATCTAACTTAAATAAATTCTCGTAGGAATTTATTGGTTAGAATTTGACCTTTCTAGTTCTTAATATTGTCGGTAAATTAAATCTTGAGAACGTTTCCAAGATTGTTTACTAATTAGGGATTTAGTCAACGGACGTTCCTTAACTATCCACAAGGTAAGAAAAGGTGAGCTCGTTAGGTCGTACCAATTGCCATAACCAATTTATCTATCATGAATGATTGTTATCTTTGCGTCTATGATCGACCGTGGAATTAAGCATGATTCCATCTGTAACTAGAATACTCTTTTCTTATATTTACCTCTTTTAATTTTATTTGCTCTTTAGTTTAATTTAGTTTTTATTTTTATTCTTCTTCACAATCAAAAACCTCCTTATTATTTTTATTTTTGAAGGAATTAATTTGAAACTAATCTCTGTTGATTGTACCCTACTCACACTTCTACAATAGTGTTGTCAGAATTACTTTTGGTGAATTTGACACCCATCAAATTTTGGCGCCGTTGTCGGGGATTAGTGTTTTTAAATTAATTTCTTTGGCTACTTATTCTTGTTACTTGGTTTTTATGCCACATTCTTCTCGTATAGGTGAACTTGAATTTGACCTAGAGATCGAGAAGACCACTCGTAGACTCTGAAAGAAAACCAAGCAATAGAAGGAAGAGGCTTCTACTTCTTTCAAATCAGTAGTAGATTCTGAGTTAGACGTGTCCACGTCTAGCGACTCTAAAGACGAAGTCATGGCCCAAATCCGGAACTAACGATCAAAGAGATGACTTCCTTTGACTTAAATCAACAATGTCTCTGCATTGAATATCCTACTTTAGATGTTAAATTTGAACTTCAATTTGGTCTCATTCACTTACTTCCTACTTTTCGTGGCCTTGTAGGTGAAGACCGCACAAACACCTCAAAGAGTTCCATGTGGTGTGTTCCGGCATGAGACCTCAAGGAGTCACCGAAAACCAAGTCAAGCTAAGAGCCTTCCCATTCTCATTGGACGATAAAACAAAAGATTGGCTCTACCCCTTATCTTCGGGATCTATTGTTAGTTGGAACGAGCTTAAGAAATAATTTCTTGAGAATTACTTCCCCGCTTCAAGGACTACAAACATTCGGAAGGAAATAAGTGGAATACGCCAATTCTCCGTTCTAAGTTTCTATAAGTATTGGGGGAGATTCAAGCAATTGGTTGAGAGTTGCCCTCATCACTAAATTCCCGACCATCTTCTAATTTAATATTTTTATGAAGGGTTGTCTGAGGTAAATAGATGCTTGGTGGATGCGGCTAGTGGAGGTGCTTTGTATGACAAAACTCCTATCAAAGCATGCAAACTAATCACAACCGTGACGGTTAATAACCAACAATTCGGTAGTAGAAATAACAACCTTCCACGAAGGGTAAATGAGGTAAGTATTTCTATTGATGAACGTTTAGATAAACTTACGTCTCTTGTTGAAAAGTTTATTAGGGGAAGCATTCAACAAGTTAAGAATTGTGGGATATGTACATATTCGGACATTGCACCGACGCTTGTCCTACACTTCACGAAGAATCAATTGAACATGCTGACGCCGTCGGTGGATTTTTTAGGCAACAACAAAGGAGATATGACCCCTTTTCAATATCTATAACCCCAGATGGTGAGATCACCCAAATTTGAGGTATGCAATCAACCTCAAAACTTTCAAATGGTTCCAAACCAACAACCACCACCTCAAACTGTATACCTCTAGAGGATATTGTGAAAACACTTGCCTTGAGGACCCAACAACTCCAATAAGAAACTCACAAATTCCAACAAGAAACCCGCTTTAGCATACAAAATTTGGAGTTCCAAATGAGCCAACTGGTCTCCTCTGTTAGCTGTTCGGAGTCTCAAGGTCAGTTCCATTCCCAAACTATCATTAACCTAAGCAAAATGCTAGTGCTATTATTTTACATAGTGGAAAAGAGCTACAGTTCGGAATCAGCACTAAGCATGGGGGCGCACAACAAGGCAAAACAGAGGAAGAACTCAAAATTCCCACCAAACATGCTGAAAAACCCAACCAAGTCAGCAATGACATTCCTAAGGCATTGGTGACCAAACCACCCTTTCCGGAAAGGTTTGCTAAGGGTAAAAAAGAAGAAGAAGCGAGGAAAATCTTCGAAACTTTCCACAAAGTGGAGGTAAACATTCCATTACTTGACGCAATTAAACAAATACCTCGCTATGCGAAATTTCTCAAAGAATTGTACACCAATAAAGAGAAGTTGAAAGGAAATGAAACGGTAAGTATGGGGGAGAATGTGTCTGTAATTTTCCAACAAAAACCACCCCCTAAGTACAAAGTCCCCGGTATATTTTCTATCCCTTGTAAAATTGGTTTAATAGGTATTAAGAGAGCCATGTGTGATTTGGGTGCTTCTATAAATGTCATGCCTCTTACTATTTTTAAATCTTTGAATGTTGGTCCGTTAAAGAAAGGGGTGTTGTGATTCAACTTATTAATCGCTCTATTTTTTACCCCAAATAGATATAAGGGAAGATAACTTCCCCAATTCTACATCTAGTTTGTTAGGAAGGCCATTTTTTAAAACCGCTAGAACAAAAATTGATGTCCATAATGGTACTCTCACTATGGAATTTGATGGTGAAGTTATAAGATTTAATATATATGAATCCGTGCGATATCCTAGTAATGTACCTTCTACTCTCTTTTTAGATGCACTTGACCCTGTTGTGCAGGAATTGGCAAATTATGACAATGAAGACCATACCAAGTTAGTGCTAGAATGGAGCCTCACACCCACACAAGTGAAACTTTTGGAGGACTTTATAGCACTCGATCCAAACATAGGAGAAAGCATCTTCGAATTCGAAGCCCTTCAACCCTTACCCTTCAATCTTGCTTTCATTGAGTCGTCACAATCTCATACTAAACTTGTTCCTTCTATCTTGCAGGCACCTACTTTGGAGTTGAAGGAATTGCCCAAGCATCTCAAGTATGCTTTCTTAGGAGAAAATGACACGCTACCGGTGATCATCTCTAGCAAGTTTTCCACTTTAGAAGAGGAGAAGTTAATCTGTGTGCTTCGAGAGTTCCGAGAGGCCATTGGTTGGGCCATAGCCGACATCAAGGTGCTAAGCCCTTCCACGTGCATGCATAGGATTCTACTTGAAGAAGGAGCCAAACCATCACGAGAGGCACAACGTCAATTGAACCCGCCTATGTTGGAAGTGGTAAAGAAAGAAATCTTAAAACTTCTTGACGCATGTATGATCTTTCCTATTTCTGATAGTGAATGGGTAAGTCCTACTCAAGTTGTGCTTAAGAAAATGGGTATCACTATGGTTGAAAATTCTCTTGAAAATTTAGTACCCACTCGTGTTCAAAATGGTTGGCGTGTAGTGTAGATTATAGAAAATTCAATGCATCCACTAGAAAGGATCACTTTCCACTCCCTTTTATTGATCAAATGCTAGAAACGTTAGCTGGAAGTTCTCATTACTATTGCCTCGATGGCTACTCAGGTTTTCTTTAAATACCCATGGCACCAGCCAGACCAAGACAAAACAACCTTCACGTGCCCCTTTGGCACATTTGCCTACCGACGGATACCCTTCAGTTTATGCAATACACCCGCCACATTCCAAAGATGTATGGTAAGCATTTTTCTGACTATGTAGAACAATTCATAGAGGTGTTCATGGATGATTTCACTATTTATGGTAATTCTTTCAATGATTGTTTGGGAAAATTGACTAAAGTTCTTGAAAGATGCATAGAGAAGAACCTTCTGCTTAATTATGAAAAGTGTCATTTTATGGTTGATGTAGGTTTGATTTTGGGGCGTATCGTATCTTCTAGAGGAATAGATGTCGATCCAGCTAAAATTGATGTCATAAAATCCCTACCTCACCCCTAGTGCGGGAGATTCGCTCTTTTCTTGGTCATGCATGGTTTTATAGACGATTCAGTAAGGATTTCTCCAAGATAGCTCTACCCGTGTGCAAGTTATTGCAAAAGGATGAGACCTTCGAGTTCAGGCAGGTGCAAAAGGATTTTCTCCAAGATAGCTCAAATGTCCAATGTCTGTCACCAATGAAACGCGGGATTCATCCAATGAATACAATACTCAGTGCAAGTCTCAGTAGGAATCTCGATGCCCAATCTTGAGGTCCTCGACTTGGAAGTTTTAAACCAACCCTCAGAAGTTGGTTTCATACATGGGTTATCAAATGATCTGTGGGCATCTATTGTAACATCAAAGCAGTACTTAATGTAATTGGTAAGCACAATAGACACATATACTAGAGACGAATACTTACCATATTCTTTTGGGACAATACTACTTAAATAAAGATTGCTTGAATGATTCTCAATAACCGCAAATCCCAATTGGCTTTTTGATCATGAATTCTAACATGACATCACAACTTAGTTCCTTAAGTAGATATGAAATAAAACCACATAAGTAGAGAAAGTGATTCCATTTTTGTATGATAAGCTATTTCGGTTCAAGCATAATGAATTTATGAGAGGTGCAAAACGAATCATCGAACCAAGCCAATACAAGGGCTATAGCAATCTCACTTAAACTGCACAATGTTCCTTCAAGTGCATAACGTTAACTAGAACGCGTTCACACACACTTCTTCTAATTGTGTGCTCAACGACAACAAACATTTTGGAGACTCGATGTTGTAGTTCTTATGTCTTGCCAGCAGCCACCATTGTTCTCCAAGCACTCAATTGTTTTCACATCAACTCAGAGTTGATGAGAGGTTATTGCTTTTCTTACTTCCTAATTCTATTGAGGTTAGCAGGTTCTCATCTCCCAAGGCATCTTTAAAAAAAAATTATTTTTTATTTTTTTGTACTCTGAATAAATAAAAGAGATCTAATCAGTATCTACGTGAAGAAAAAGTAGAAAGTTAATGACTTTCTCCATAGACAAGAAATGAAAGAAAAGCAATTGCATAGATATAAAATGAACTGAATTCATACAATTTTCTCATTATCAAATAGTCCTTTTAAGTTACATAAGTAAATAGAAATCCATTTATATAGAAATACTATTGAACAACAAAGACTTGAAACCATATTTCCATTAACTTGAAAACTTAATTCTGCTAATGGACATGATGACATATGTAAGTAAACAGAACAAGTCTCTGGGGTTGCATGTGGATATGCTATAATGTACATGACCAAGTGCATGATGTGGAACTTAGAAACATCTTTCAGATCAAAAATTGATGACAACGCTACATGTGTTAGTGAAACAGCTCTCATCCCAAAAACACAAGAGCAATTAGTTAATTTTTCATGGCATAGAACCTGAGAGGATTTCATAACCTGTACCTTATGCACGGACAGAAGGAAGTCTAGTGACGGTCATTATTAAAGGCAAATAGAGATGGTAGGTAAAGAATTATGTAAAACTTCATAATAGGACAAATTATATTTTCCCAACACTCAAAAATAGATTTGTGTTCTCAATTTGACCAAATCAATCTAATTCTTCAATTCATTAAGAATTTATTTGCAACCAACGCAAGCCATTTTAAGAACTTAAAATGTTTCGCCTTCCCTATCTCCATAATGTTAGTGTAAAGATAAGGGAAACATAGTGGAGGTCTATCAAGTTTTATTAATGAGAATCAATGCCATAGGAAGTTAAATAAATCGTAGTTATCAAAACAACAACAAATAGATCTTAAGGTCTCGATTTTGAGCATCAATTGACTTCATTCTTCCACTAATTAAAAAATTCTTTGTGAAACTACCATCACATATTTCATTTGAAGACAAGAATAGTACTGGTTGTTTGTGTCGGCAAAACATGAGCAATGAGACAAGCGAAGCAAGAAAAAATATTGATGGTAATCAATTTCTTTTTCACAATGAATCAACCAAGATGTAAAAAGGAAATGGGTTGTTGGGAATTTGTCAAGTCTAATATTTCAGAAAGCAAAATAAAGGGGGTAACATTTTATAAGAAAGTCTAGGGATGAACAAGTAATTGCAAAGAAAACATAAAGGAGCAATCGAGTAGAGTAAGAGATGCAGTCAGTATTATCTAAAGTGATCAACATGACAAACAAACTAATGGTTGATTAGTTCTCGTAATAAGAATGCAGAAACAAAGAAATCACCTGACATCCAATATATATCTGATTGCAGAACTTGCTCACAGGTGAAAATCTAATACTAACAATCAACAGAACGGAGGTGACACATGCAACATCAATTTTAGACTTGCATTCACTTGGAACATATCAATGCATTGCTTAAAAAGATAAGTAATTAATAATATGTAGCCTTGACCAACTATCCTTCAAGAACTTAGAAGGCCATCATATAACTAAGAAGAGCATCAATTCTTGTAGACACAACAATCAAAAGTGATAATTTTGTAAGCAAGACCCTGGTATTTTTATTGTTAATCGCCCTACTTTAAAATAAATTGCAAAATAGCAGCCTTGGCCTCTCCATCACCTTCCTCTAGTCTTATCAATTTCAAGAAACAGTTTTTTGTGCACCTATCTTTCCTCATAAGTCAACCACAGAAACCACATGATAATTTTTTAGTGGTCTTCTAATGAGGTATCTGAAGAAGGTTATAAGTCTAAAGATTTTCCGAAGAAACGTTACAGTACCACACTATGAAATTACCCTGCCTGAGACAATATCTACAAGCTGTCTATGATGTTTTCCATATTTGTTGATTGAACCAAACTGTTTATATACAGTAACCAGTTTCTGCACTTACAGTGCACTAGATCATGGCTATAAACAAATGGTGCAAGAAATTAACTAAATACTTTCAGCTTAGTTCTACAGTACAACATTGTCTAATAGTTTATGCCATGTGCCCCTCGTTTTTTTGTATCTATTAAGTTAGCAGTGACCAAACATATTCCTCAAAAGGAAACTCCGACACCAGAGCCCTCCCCAAAAGAATGAAGAGTCTTAATTCCAACTACAAGAATGACTTCAGTTGCCTCTGCTCCGTTTATGTCTACCATGCTCACTTCACCATATTCCTCAAGAGACTGAGTGCGAAAAGAAAGCACAAAATTGAAGGTGAATTGCAACATTTAAGAAAAATGATTTAGGAACTCAAAATCCCAGATAACAAACTTAGGGGGAAGTAGTTTGCTTCTTAATTATTATGAATGAAACTAAAATTGTAAAAAAAAAAACTATCAAGACCAAACCCCTTTTTTTTAACTATCAATGGGAAAACCTTCGTTTTACAATTACAGCGTTAGGCAAGATTTCAATAGTTGTGTTCTTCTTACACTTAACAAAGAATAAAACAAGACTTAAAATAGTTGAAAAAATAATTAATCATAGACACCAACTAAGTAATCTCCTAATTTCTAATCCATATGGAATGGAACCATTTTGGTCATTATGTAACCAAACAAATTCCTGTATCAAGCATTAGTGGAACTATGAGCTTAGTTATGTGTTGATTTCTCTGGACCCTATTCATAGGAACAAGTTGTGAGAGATTTAGGAGTTATTAGAGGAGGTTGAAATCTTCCCAAATTTTTTGTGATGTTTATTCTTTTGAGATAGTGTTTATCCTATTGTTGGGCACGAAATATGAAAGATATACCAATGAAAAAAGTCATGTAAGGTCAACCAAAAATCTAAGAATGTACATGCATCTTTGACATGCTGGATCCAGCTGGAAAGGTGTATCTACTAGAGCTTTTTTAAGGTGATGTGGCATAGGATGTAGAATGTGGCTGGTGTAGCCACTAAGGTGGATGGTTTTAGGTCTACTGGTATTGAACTTGGACTTGACTGTCACCTCGTCAGTATGATAGTAGAATCTGAAAGGAGGGGATTGGCCCAGGAAGCGTTGCATAAGCGAGAAAAATAAAAAAATTAAATGATTATAAATAAAATTTCGATCAAGGGGTGTATCCTTAATCTTTTTCAAGCATTCGAAAAATAAAATACATCATGACCATAGAAGCACAAGAAAAACAAAGAGGTAAAAATATAAATAGAAACTACCCTCGTCGTTTTTCTCATATGGCTACAAGCGTTGAATCCTTTATCCGGATCCATTCACGAATAGATTTCAATGATGAGATCCTCTAAAATCACCCACCCTGCCACTAATAGTACATTATCTTCTCGTGCTAGCAAGAATGACCACGAAAGAGACGAGATCAAAACAACTGCTATCAATTAACGTGTTTTGACCTCCTTTCATTTTTCTTTGATCTTTATGACCAAAAGAAGAACTTAGAGATGGAGAGAAGAGAGAAAAGAGAGAGACAACTTTTGGAGAATGTAGAAATTAGTGTGTGTTACGTGTGTGGCTAGATTTTCATGTAGGTATATATATGACCTAGTCACACATATACAAGGTTAGGACTCCAAAAGGGAGAAAGATCATTTTGGTCCTTTAAGTTTCAATGCGGTTAATTTTAGTTCTTTAAGTTTGCGCATTTTCAATTTAATCCTGTAACTTTCAAAATGGCTTAAATCGGGACAATAGACGAATTTTCGAACATTTTTACCTTTGATTTTAAAGAGCTATTTTAGTCCATTTATATTAAAATTTTAATTTTCACACATGCTCGCCTAGAATGGTATCAGAGCCTAGGTTTATTGAAAAAATATATAATTATATTACTTTTTGATATTATTTATCCACTAACCGAAGAGACTCTTTAAGAGAACATAAAGCCGAACGAAAGTTTGAGTTACTATGAAAACAGGGAATATTTTCAGATTCAGAAAATACAAAGAAGAGAATTTCTCATGGAAATTCTTGACAAGTGTTACAACGGTCCCAAGAGGAGTGATCCAAGACTTCTTACGCCAGAAGAAGAACAAGAATGACTGAGAAATTTTGAAGTTCGACAAGAACTATCAGGGAATGCAGTGAGGCGTCTACAGTCCACTGAAATTCATGGTAGAATCCCAGCCAGGAGAAGCGGAACGGGTAAATTCCTATATAGTTATAGTTCTAAAAATTATGATTAAAGGAACCTGACTCAAAAGAGTTCGAACCAGATACATCAAAGATCTATCAAGATCTAAGGGAGATCCAAAAGACAGTTCAAGACTATGGACATAAGTTAATTCATATACCTGAAAATAGAATCTTTGAGCCAAAAGGTGGACGAGATCCTTAAGATCCTTCCCGATCTACATAAGGGTCTTCAGATCTGAAGGTAGAAATTACAGATTTGAAGAAAAACTAAAGGGAGAACCCTGAGACATCAAAATCCAGACAAGAGCAAATCAGTGACGCACTTGGAACAGTACCTCTTCTACACCAGAAGGGGAAGGCCATGGAGATTTCAAATCCGAAGTCCAGAGAAGATCTGATTATTGCATCTATCAGATCTATAAAATAATGGAGGTAATAAGAGCAGATCTATCAATTCTACAAGAATTGGTGGAATCCTTTTCCCAACTTGGGATTGTAGATTTGGTCAATATCCAAACCAATGAAATCACTCCAGCACTACCACCGCCGGAGGGAACTACATGTTCTAATGATCCTCCACAGGATCCAACCAATGAAAGAAAGTGCGGATTTCCACACTAATACCACTCCAACGTTTGTAGAAACCAGGCTAAAGGGAAATGTAGGAAGAAATCCAAAGAGAGCGCCTGAAAATACACCTTGGGCAAGGACCATGCTCCAGCCCTTACATCCATATGGCGCTATACTGAATTTGGATATTATCAATTTTCAAAATACCGAGAAACTGATAGACGAATGGGTTGCAGCCATCAAGATAGCAGCAACTACCCTAGAGCTTGAAAAGAAAAACTTCATAAAGCTTGTGGAGTTGAGCTTAGAGGGATCTGTGAAGATCGGATGGGATAATATCCCAGAAGATACCAAATCCAGAATCCTTGCCGGAGATTCGAAAGGCGCGATAGCAGATCGGCTAGGAGGAAGGCATATCAAGATACACTTCACCAGAGATGGATACTTCGAAGGAAGTAGAGCAGAAAAGGCTAGAAAATATACATAGGCTCTCTTCAGCCTTGAACTAAGGAGTATTTGCACAGTAAATGAATACATCTATTGGTTTCGCAAGATTTCTTCCCGAGTGGAGAGCGACCGAAGTAGCCGCTCCAATGTTCTTTGCAAAAATATGCAGCCCGTGGAGGGAAATGTTAATTCAGTCATACAAAGTACCTGAAGGACAGCTAGATCCAGTTGCAAAGAGAATGTCTTTCTCAAAGACAAACTGAAGGATTGATGTTATCAAGCATCCATCCAGAAAAATATGAAGAAGCTGAGAGGTAAAATTAAACGGACTCCTCTCTGTTGTGATACCAATGATTTTCCGACTGTTATAGGAGAATCAAGCAAACCGAGGAAAAGGAGAAAGCAAAATAGTGACTCCTACCCCAAGAGTTCCAGGAGAACCTTTTCCTGATGAATATCATGGTGGTCCAAGTCAAAAGCCAGATCATACAAATCTAGGTAGAAAACAGGACCAATAAGGTCTTCATCCCAAGAATCTAGACGAACAGATGCAAGATCCACTGAAAAAATCCTCACAAGAAGAACTTTCAGACGGGCCCATACCGAGCCAATAAAGTTTCAAAGACTGTAATTGCTAGACTTGCGAAGCAAAAGGACATATATCTCTCGATTGCCCACAGAAACATGGTGAATTGAGAAAATTTGAAGCCATGGGTAATATTATAGATGCAGTATACTATGGCGATTTGGTACTCATCTACCAATTCGAAGATCTTCCGTCAGACGCAAGCGTCTATGAGGAAGAAATAGAGACTGATTCGGATGGATCTTCAATCGAGTCAGAATAATTACAACGAGGGAGATAAGCTTTAAACTTTCGAGAGCCTATCAGGATTATTTTCCAGAATAACGGTGTCAAATAAAACCATGGAAAGAATCATGCGACAAGATTCCAACCTCAGCCCATACGATGGATTTAGGATTAGAGGAATTGGGAAGGTCCTAAACCAGATAGGACTGAACCAAAGGAAGCATCACATAATCTACAAAGTAAGTTCAGGTGAGTTTGCTATACCCATGGAACTTACTGGTAATGTGATGGAAATGCAACTGATTCCTAAAGAAGAAATTCTTAAAGAATTAAGTAAGCTTAGAGAAAAAGTGGTTGTTACTATGAAATGGATCCACATAGGAACTATTGAAATAGTAATAAAAGCAACTTTTAAAGAAGGAATTGATTCGAAAATACATTTATCGATGATTGATAGAAGAATCAATAACTTTGACTCGGTTGAAGATCCATCTGAGTCAGTTTCTATCTCTTCCTCATAGACACTTTCATCTGAAAGAAGATCTTCCAATGGTATATTGGTACCAAGTCGTCATAGTAGACTGCATCCAGGATGTCATTCATAACTTGAAATTTTCTTACTTCACCACATTTCTGCGGGCAGTCTGGAGATACGTGTCTTTTTGCTCTCCATGTCAGCAGTTGTTGTCTTTAAAAATTTCATTGAGGTATGCACTCTTTCAAAAGTTCTCCTTGTAGGGTTCTTCTCGTGGATCTCGTCTCTATTCATCTTGATCCTTGAGATGAAATCCTTGTTGGTCCGGTCTTTTGTCCAGATTTATATGATTTGGCCTTTAATTTGGACCACCATGATTTGTGCCTAAAAAAGATTCTTCTAGAACTCCTGGAGTAGGAGTCACTGTTTTGCTTTCTCATCTTCCTTGGCTCGCTTGATTATCCTATAATCGTAGAAAAATCATTGTTATCACAATAGAGAGAGTTCTTTTGATCTTACCTCTCAGTCCTCTTCATGTTCTTCTGGATGGATGCTTGATAATACCAATCCTTCAACTTGTCTTTAAGGAAAGACATCATCTTTGCTACTGAGTCCAATTGTCCTTCAGGTACTCTGTATGGTTGGATCAACATTTTCCTCCATGGACTGCAGATCTTTGAAAAGAACTTGGGAGCTGCTACTTCTGTTGGTACTCCACTCTGGAAGAAATATTTGCTAAACCAACATATATATTCATCCATTGTGCAAATACTCCTTAATTCGAGGCCAAAGGCAGCTCGTGCATGTTCTCTAGCTTTCTCTGATCTACTTCCTTTGAAGTATCCATCTCCAATGAAGTATATCTTGATGACCCTTCCTAACCGTTCTACGGCTGCCTACTGACTTTGGTATCTTTTAAGGTATTATCCCATCCAATCTTCATAAAACCCTCCAAGCTTAACTCCAATAGTCTTATGAAGCTTTCATTATCGAGTTTTAGGGTTGTTGTTGTTCCTATCTTCAGGGTTGCAACTATTTGCCTATCAGCTTCTTGATGTTTTAGAAGTCGATAACATCTAGGTTGAGTACAGTGCAGTATGGATGCAAGGGCTAGGCATTGTCCTTTCCCAAGGTGTATTTTCTAGCACTCTCCTTGGTTTCTTCCTAGATTCTCTCCGAGTCTAGTTCCCACAAACGTTGGTGTAGCGTTGGTGTGAAAATTTGTACTTTCTCTTATATGATGATCTTGTGGAGGAATATTTGAACCTGTACTCCACTCTGGCAATGGTAGCAGTGGAGTAATTTTACTAGTTTGAATGTTGACTAAGTCCATAATCCTAAATTGAGAAAATGATACAACCAATACCTATAGATCTAATAGATCTACCCTCGTTACCTCCATTACCTTATAGATTTGATGGCTTCAAGGATCAGATCGTCTCTTGTCTTTGTCTTTGGAATCTCCATCACCTTTCCCTTCTAGTGCAGAAGAGATACTGGTCCGTCGACATCCCCGATTCGCTCTTGTCTGGATCTGGTTGTTGCAGGGTTTTTCCTTTGATTTCTCTTTAGATCTGTAAGATCCTTGTGTAGATTCAGAAGGATTTTAAGGATCTCGTCCACCTTTTGGCTCAAAGTTTCTATTTTCTAGACATATGGATTAACCTATGTCCATAATCTTGAAAGGTTTTTTTTATCTCTTAGATCTTTAGAGATTTTCGAGGTATCCTACTCAAGTTATTTCCAGTCAGTTCCTTTAATCATAAGTTTTAGAACTGTATTGGTGAAGGGATTTACCTATTCTGTTTCTCCTCGTTGGTATTCTACCATGGACTTGATTGAAGTGTAAGCGCCTCATTGCATTCTCTGTTAGTATCTCGCGGACTTAGAAATTTCTCATCCATTCTTGTTCTTCTTTTGGCATGAGAAGAGTCGTGTCAATCCTATACAGGTTGTTGTCAACATTTTCTAAGAATTTCCCTAAGGAAATTTCTCCTTTGTATTTCTAGAATCTGGAAATGTTTCTTGTTATCATCGCAACTCGAACTTTTGATCGGTTCCATTCTCTTGAAAAGTCTCCTCTATTAGTGGACAAATATCTAAATGTAATATAATCACATATAGTTTTTTAATAAACTAAACTCTGATATCATTTTCAAGGCATGGGACTATATCTGTGAGAAATCAAACTCTTTGAGGTTGAAATGATATTTTCAAAAGATAGGGTATGGTATTATAAGTGTCAAAAGATAGGGCATTGTATTAAAAGTGTCAATTCAGAAACTAAGGTGTTATAATTGCAACTTTTGTAAACTATGGTTTCACATCTGGGTATTTTAAGAAGTATGGTACCTAAATCTCAGAGTACGATACCAATTTTGCATTTATCCCATTTTATTGGTTAGAATTTATTAACTTTTTCTACATTCTATGCTTAATATGTTAGCATTTTCACATAAATTAATGTACATTATTAGACATAAGTTTTTATTATTAGTCAATAAATTAAAAATGAATGTTAATACATGAATCAATGAAAAAAATACTTTAATTATTAGTTAAAGTGGAAATAATCGTTATATATTCTTCATTTTACATGAAAACATATAAATTGGATACAAAGTATTTTACAGTGACAAGAATTGAAAAAAATAATTCTTTTTGCATAATAAATGTGTTTTTTTTTTTTCATGACTATAGACTGAAAGCCATAGCAAATAACTATATTAATTAGATCAAATCAATAAAAACTTTTTTTTATACATCATGAAAAATATTTCTTGCCATGGTTATGAGCTATGGCTTTTAACCATAATAAATATTTTAGTCATACTCACAAAAATTATAATTATTTATTATTAATTATTATAATTAATCATAATTAAGTATTATATTTCTTATAATATACGGCAAGAAATATGAAAATTAAACAAGTATGGTTTATAGATGTTCTACATTAAATACAACATTTTATCTAATTCTATCAAACATTAACAAATCATTCATTTATCACATCCATTAATGCAGGCAAACACCTTAAATATACAAATTGTACGTATACTTAAGAGAGTCAGAACACCTTAAATAAAATTGTTTTTTGTATTTAAAATCACTTCAATTATTTAAATTCATTTTTTTACCTAAATTTTAGTTTTTGTCAGTTTGATCCCTTCAACTATTTTCGAGCAAAAATATGGACGAATTTTAACTTTTTGGAAGATAGAATGTTCAAATTAAGTATGATTTTCTCAATTTAATCCGTTTGTAATATTTTCAAACTAGTCCTTTTTTATGAGGAAAAGCAACTTTTTATATTTTTTGTATGCTTTGTAGTTATCTCATGTGAGTAGTAAAAATTTTGAACTTCTTTGAACATAATAATAGATATGTTTAACTTAAGATAGATAGTCTAATTTTAATGTCATTTCTAGAAGTTACTGAAAAAATCAAAATGCTATCACTAAATTCTGTAAAATTTATCTAATCTGCAAATATAATAAAAATATCTAAATTAATAATTTTTAATCTTAGTATTTAAAGATTAAGTATAAGAAAATTAAATCTTAACAATACTTATTAAATGTTAACCATTGAGGTTTCAAACAAAAAAGTTGATGGAATGTACCGTTTTAAGTAAATTGTTTAGTGGATTTCATATATATATCTATCTATATATATATATATATATATACACACACATTTAATTTTAAGATGTTTTTATATAACTTTTTCTAAATTTTGTTCAAAATTACATGCTTATAGACGCTTCAATTTGCATAAGATAAAATATACATTTTTGGATACAAAATTTTAGAAAAAAAGTTATACAAAACCTCTTAACATGAATTATATATATAAATATATATGGATAAATGCTATATTTGGTCCCTTAAGCTTTCGTTTAAAATCACTTTAGTTCCTCAAGTTCATTTCTTAATTTTTAGTATCCCTAAATTTTAATTTTTGTCTTAGTTGGTGCCTCTGATCATTTTCTGGTGAAAATGTGGCCGGAGTTTGATTTTTTTGAGGGTTAAATGGTCAATTTAAATTTGATTTATCACTTTGATCCTTTAAATTTATAAAATTATCAAATTAGTTTTTTTTAGAAAAAAAAAATTTTTTTTATATTTTTATATAATAAATATGATGTAATTATCTTATATGAAAAATAAAAATTTTAAACTCTTGTAAACATAATAATAATATATTACTTAACCTGAATTAAAATAGTCTCCTTTTTATTTTCATTTTCAAAAGTGATCAACAAAATTATGAATAAATTCTATAAAATTATCTAATTTTAAAATATAATTAAAAAATCTAAGTCGGTTTTTTAATATTAGGAGTTAAAGATAAGTTTGATAAACTTAAATCTTAATAATGTTTATTAAATATTAACAGCTACCATTTTGAAAAAAAAAAAGTTGGTACAAAGTACTTTTAACTAGATTATTTGGTTGATTTCAAATATATATAAAATTTAATTTTATGAGATTTTTATAAAATGGAATTATATATTTAGAAAACCCCTTAAAATAAATTATATATATGATGTGATTATAAGTTGATAGCTCGAAATCAAGTCCAATTTGCAGCAAAGAAGGCCTAAGACTAAGAGGAGATGTGGAGGAGGCCCATAGGCATGTCTCCTAGTGGTGGACCAAGAGACACAAGACCTGGGAGAAGGACTTGTGGGCTGGAGGCCCGGAGCCCATGAAGTAAAGGACATTTCGAGAAGATCCGGAAAGGTAGACTCCTATGATGAGAGGACGCCTCTCCCTGGTGAAGTCCCTTGACTGAGATGGACTCCCTTAAAATCCTCCAACCAACAAGATCATATGGTTAGGAGACATATCTGGTGATAAGAATCAGCTCGATATCTGTGGAAGCTAGACTCCCTCATCACTAGGGGGCTTTAGCTATAAAATCAGGTTTCGTCCCCTCTTAGAGGGGAACATTTTTTCTAGCACCCATCTACAAAGTTCATCTTCTACACATACTACTCTCAAATTCTCATCATAATTTGCCATCTTATTATCATGCTATTCTTCATATTGATATTTTCTTTTTCATATTTCGCACTGACTTGGGCATTGGATTGCGAACCTCTTTTTTGCAGATCCCATTTTCATGCTTACAAACACTTGGCCTATCATCGAGCTTGAACCCATACTCAGTTGGACTCCTGTATCTTTTACACGCATCAATAAATATATAAAATCCACCAAAGCATCTAGTCAAAAAGTATAAAGTAACAACTTTCTATTCGAAAATCCAAATATTTAATAAGTTATTTTAAAGTTTAATTTTTTTAGGCTTGTTTTTAACTATTAAAATAAAAACTTACATTTTCATATTAGCTAAGTTTCATAAAATTATTTCATAATTTTGATTCTTTTTTAACTACTAAGAAACAAGAGACTATTTATTTTAAGATGAGCAATTGTTATGTCCACAAGAGTTTAAAGTTTCTATTATCCTAATAAGATAATTACAACATATCAACATAAAAAAAAATATAAAAAACAGTTATTTTTTTGTTTAAGAAAGGATTAAATGACAAGTTTATAAATTTAAGGAACTAAAATGATAAAATTAAATTTATTGACCATTTTACCATCCAAAAAGTCAAAATCTGGCCTTATTTATTATAATTAATTTAAGATTCCAAAATAATATTTATTACAGAATGAGAGCTTATATGCCTTATCTTTTTCTATTTTAAAAGTTTCATTAGTATTATCAAATCAACAATTGAATAAGGAATTGAAAAGTTTTATACAGTTCATTCTTTTATTTGTTTTAGCATACCAAACATGTAAACAATAAATTAAAATTATTTATTTTCTACTTTTATTTTATTTGTAAGTTTGTTCCATCCTCCTTATTAGACATACACATTTTGTTATTGTCCTCTCATCAAATTATTACCATATGACACAATTTTATTGGTTAGAATTTATTAACTTTTTCTGCATTTTATGCTTTATATGTTAGCATTTTCACATAAATTAACGTACATTATTAGACATAAATTTTTATTATTCATCAAAAAATTAAAAAATGAATGTTAATACATGAATCGATGAAAAAAATCTTTTAATTATTAGTTAAAGTGGAAATAATCGTTATATATTCTTCATTTTACATGAACATAAAGTGAATACAAAGTATTTTTACAGTGACAAGAATTGAAAAAAAATATCTTTTTTTTTTTTTGCATAATATATGTTATTGCCTATATTTTTAATGACTATGGGTTAAAAGTCATGGCAAACAACGTAACTATAATTAGATAAAATCGATATAAAAACTTTTGTATTCGTTATGAGAAATATTGTTTGCTATGGTTATGAGCTATGACTTTTAACCATGATAAATATTTAGTCATACTTGCAAAAATTACGACTAGCAACTATTGCGTAGCCGTGATTCACGGCTATTTACCAGAACGATTTATCATTAACCATTATAATTAATTATAATTAAATATTATATTTCTTTTGGTATACGGCAACAAATATGACAAGTAAACAATTATGGTTTATATATGTATTCTACATTAAATACAATCGAACATATTTTTATCTAATTCTATCAGACATTTAATCAGACAAAACCTTAAATATACAAATTGTACGTATACTTAGAGAGACAGAACGCCTAGCATTTTAATAGGTAAATAATATAATTGTCCCTTAAATTTGTATTTAGGAGTTATTTAAGTTTATTTATTGACTTTAAATTTCCTATATTTTAATTTTTATCAGTTTGCTCCCTCTAACTATTTTCCGACAAATATATGGATGAATTTTGTATTTTTGGAGGATAGAATGCTCAAATTAAATTTGAGTTTATCAATTTAATTCCTTAAATTTGTAAAATCTTCAAACTAGTCCCGTTTTATCAGGTAAAACAACTTTTGTATATTTTTTATATGTTGAATATAATGTAATTATCTTATGTGAATAATAAAAATTTTAAACTTTTGTGAACATAGTAATAGATATGCTTAACTTAAAACAGATAGTCTAATTATTATTTCATTTTTCAGAAGTTACTGAAAAATCAAAAAGCTTTGACTAAATTCTAAAAATATAATAAAGAGATCTAAATTAATAATTTTTAATCTTAGTAATTAAAGGTAAGTATAAGAAAATTAAATCTTAACAATAGTTACTAAAACTTAATCATTCAAGTTTTGAACAAAAAGTTGATGGATATCAAGTAAATTCTTTAGTGGATTTCATATATATATATATATATATATATATATATATAACACATTTAATATTAAGATGTTTTTATATAAATGTTATAAATTTTGTTCGAAATTACATGGTTTATAGACGCTACAATTTGCATAAGATAAAATATATGTTTCTCATATCAAATTTTTGAAAAAGTTATACAAAAACCTGTTAACGTGAATTATATATATATATATATATATATTCCTATAAAAAAATAAATTATATATATAATTCACAAATAATGAATTTCTTTACAAGGCTATATCCAGGAGTTGCATGGCTCTGATACCATTTAGTACCAAGATATTACAAATCAAGAATAATTTGAATATTGTAAGGAAACATAAAGATCTTAACAAATAACAATTATAGAAATTGTAACAATAATATATGAAGCAAGAATTAAAGACAATTATAGTTGAAAGAAGACTTATTGGATATCAGAATTTGTGTACAATGAATTTACAGAATAACTGGATGTACAAAGATATTAATTATCAAAGACATCCGATTTTTGTATTCTGGAAGAAGAACTGAAAGAAGAGCTAGATGAAGAACAAGAAGAACAACTTGTGATAAGAAGCAAATGCTAGAGTAGTGACTAGTGAGTGTGTGAGAAAATGCTCTCAAGTGGTTGTGCTTTTTCTCCTTCAATTGCTTCCATTTATAGAAGTGGATGATCCTCCTTTTCTTCATGTGCTCGAGTGATTTTGCTGATCATGGCTGTCATTCAAGTCTCAATATTGCAACTAGTGTGCTGCTAAAGCTGATTTTTTGAATTTTTTATTTTTTTTTCATTTTTAATTCTTTACATCATCATCAATTTTTATGGAATTGGACTAAATATTCCAAAGCAATCATCCTCATTTTCATCTCCAAGGTTGATAGGAGATGGAGAGTCTTCCCCGTCACTCTGTATTTCTTCAAAAAAAATTTGCATTTCCTCTATTCTAGTTGCTTTGGCTATTCTTGCTGACAAATTATTTTTCCCCAGTAGAAATTTCTCTTGCTCTCAATTGATCTCTTTTCCAAGAATTGTTGATATTTTATACATTGTGCGATTTTATTTGAACCATCCAAGAATTGTTCTTGGTTCAAAAGTTTCTTATGTTCATTTTGTCCTACCATTTGACACAATATTTTTTCCCCAAAGAAAATATGATTGTGTCTTCATCAATTTGGAGGGGTTTAAATTATGGTCAATTTTCAATATCCAGGTGAGACTGAATTAAATGTAAAATTTGAGCAAATTGGGAAGGTATTGTCTTGGAAACATACTGATTTTCAGGTTCTTCGAAAAGAATTTGAAGGCTTCTTGAACTGATTTTGGGAGAATTTATGGTTTTGGTCCAAAATAATACCGCATCTAACAAACCAATTTGGAATCTTTTTCAGGGGTAATTTTAACACCAAAAAGGAAATAAAAGGACATTGTATTTTTCTCGTTCTATTTGAGAAAAAAATATTCAAAGACTTTGATATAATCCCAATAAGAAATTAATAGATATTTTTTATTTGGGAAGTTTCTAAGCTCATATGGATTTTTTCCCCAATCCGAGAATGAGAGAATGGAATTTATGAAAATTTTTCTGTAGCCAATTTGTGAGGAGTTGGCTGGGGCTTCTTTGGGAGGCATATTTTAAATGAAAATGGATCTGATTGAGAGAAGAATGTCCTCGTAGAATTGCTGAGTTTTGAGGGGATCTTCATAAATCCTATTATGATTTAGCTAGTTCAATACATTATAGTTTCAATTCAACTTGAAGTAATGTTTCACCTCCACCATTAGTCTTAATACTGTTGCAGGGATTTTCCTATTTGGTGTTGTGGTTCTATTATTATTGTGTTGATGACGTTCATGCCACTTATTTTAGTAGTCTTATTAGTGTAATGAAATTCATTCATTCATCTATAACTTATTTATCTATGTACTATGACGACATACTTATTCAATAGATCAATGATAACAGTTGTTTTACTTGTCTTGAACAAGACTTATGGTGGAATTGGATTTTGTATATAATATTTAATTTGATCTTTTGCTGTGTAATTATTTGTTATTCATGTATTATTAGGGATATTGCCTAACATACAGAAAAGTGTTGTCAATGTTTTTTTATTATTATGTATTGTCCCAACACACTTCTATACACTACATACTTGTGCTAAACATGACAATTTTTGTAATTGCTCCAATATTTAATAGGCTTACTAATGTTGGTGATGGCAACATATGTATTTTGATGGTTGTTGTGGTTTATTTTACATAAGACAAAATATATATTGCTAAATATTTTCATGTGTTTCCAATTCATTTGTGAATCCATACAAGAATCATTGAGCATGAGATTGTGAAGAATTTTCATGTTGGTATTCGTGAAGCGGGTTGGTATTGTGGGCCATGTTGCCATTGTTTTTTTCTTTTTTTAAAAGAATTCGTCTAATATGTTGTTTTCTTACATTCTCATATAGTTTGCGACATATTAATGATGCCGTTACAATTGTATTTTGGCTACATTATCGGTGTTTGGTCGAATCAAGCATGTTTGTAATAATTATCGTTCTATTTTTTACGTAACATGTATTTACATTCATAAGTTCTTTTCGTGATTATACGCTATTTGTAAATCTATAGGGATATTTGCCTATATATTATTGATCCGTTTTTTTGACCTGTTTTGGGTGATTAAATTTAGGTGCTTGCATGTCCATTTTCTTGTATGTCATTTAGTACTATGTTAAACATGGTTAGCATTGTGTTGTATCAATCGAACTACTTAAAAAAAGCCCCTATAGCAATTGTTTTTATGATGGAATATCTAACGACTTGACAAGGCTTTTTCATTTTCAATAGAATTTTTGTCAGCTTTTCGATGGAATAGCATCCATCTAAAAAGTGAGAAAGAAAAAAAAAATCCGACGACATTCCAACGGAATAGCCTTTCATTAGAAAATTCAAAGGAGATTTTTGAATGAGTCTTCTATTGGTAACAACATTTGATAAGTTACCGAAAAGTTTTATATATTTTCCAATGTTGAGCATCTCAAGTTCATCCCTAAAGTTTATCTATTTTTTCATGATTAGGATCGCAAAATTTATCTAAATTTTTTTTTCCCTTATCTTAGGTTGGGAAGGTTTTTCCTGGTGGTCTGTATCCCTAAAGTTGTTGATTATGTAATTATATTTTTAAAAATATATATTATTTGGTTGTATTATTAATTATTTTTTAATATTCTATAGTAAAATATTAGGCATTAAATTTGTATCTACAATTAAAGAAATTCAAGACATTTATTATGGAAACAAATAAATTATAATAAATAAATGTAAAAAAATACATTTCAAAATATAAATAAAACAAAAAATTAAAAAATTCTAATCGAATAGTTTGTTGTCATGCTAGTCAATGGAAGGCTGAGTCTTAGCATGCTTGACCGGTTGCTCAGCTGATTTGTCGGTTGGGGTGTCACTGACGGGATTGGGGACACGGTTGCACATTTAGGAAGAGTGAAGATATACCCATACAAGTGCACATGAAGCTCGAGCAAATGCTTAATTTTTTCGATGTCCGTCTTATGTTTTGGGTCTTGAGGTCGAGGGGAGGGAGGGGAGATGTGGAGATTGGTGGATTTTTTGTCCATAGGTGAGTGGCTTCGAAAGTGTATGCCTAGAGCTAGCCCATGTTTGATAATACACCACGTTTCCTTCCTGTGCAGCCTCGACTCACAACTCTCTTCCTGCAATTGTGAGGTCCTAGAGGTTGATAAGGCAATGTTTGATGATGGTGGTTGTGTGGCACTCTCCTCTATCAGCTTTTGGTAGACCTCCTAAAATAGAGTGAAAGAAATGGTTAAAAATGTACCTAAATCGCCCTTCTCCATTAAATCTAACTATCGGCATTAACTTTTTTATAAAATGATCGTTATACCTTAATATATATTATTTCTCCATTGGATCTTTTTTTATTAAATAGTGATTGCCAGATCTAGTTAATTAATCTCAACTGTTAGATTTTAAAAAAATGAAAGGCCTGAAGTCAACAAACTATTTAACTTATATTATATATAAATAATTCAAAATTATAAAAAGAATATTATTATTAAATATAAAAAAGCAAATGAAAAACAAATCTAACTACCCTGCTGCCTACCCCCTCCCTAATCAACCCCTCCCCCCCCCCCCCCCCCCCCCCCAACCCGGCCTCCCTCGCAGATGGGCAAACGATGTTGGGGGAGACAAAGCAAGGGAGGTTGGGAGAGGGGCGCAAATGGGGGTGATGGCACCCCCATTTTTTCTCAAAATTTTTTAATTAAATTTATTATATTAATTTAAAATAATTTATTTAATTAAGAATAATTTTAAATGATTATAATAATTAAATATATATTAGTTAATTAAAAATTATTTTAGATAATTACAATAATTATTATACTTAAATGAATTTAAATATATGTAAGTAATAAAGAATAATTTTAGATAATTATAAGAAATTTTAGATAATTAATTTATAATTTATAATAATTATAATTATTTAATATATTTAAAAATAAAAGAATTTATATTTTTAGAAGAAAATACAAAAAAATTAAAATAAGTCAATTTAAACATAGTAATTTTAGAAACAATATAGGGATATTTTATTCAATTAATGACAAAATAACATCAAAATACACAAAAGAATCAAGCCTAAACGCACATGAGGTGCGTGCATCCCATTAAAACACAGAGGCCACTTTAACTTATTTCTAAAATATAAAATATTAGTTAAATAATATAAGGACTTTGAGTAGTTAAATATTAGTTAAATAATATATTAATGTTATTTGAGTGGTGAATTTATTAAATGTTACTTCTATTATCTGATTTAATGTTTAAATGATAAATTTTATGAATTTGACTATTTATAAATTTTTGATTGATTAAATTCTCATTTGCTATAAGAATGTTATAGATGATTAATTAAATCACTTAATTTATTAGATTTAAGCACTGCTATAATTTATTTACTCAATTTCATTGGATTTATCAACCAAATGCTTAATTATATGTACTAGTATTTCATCAAATTTAATAGTCGCAAGGAATTGATAGAAAATTTGAAGAAATAAATATTTAAGAAATATTAGAAAATCATTTGAAAAATATTATGGTTATAAAAAGAAGGATGAGATTTTTACAATAATTTAATTCAGGAAAATTATTAAAAACGGTAGCTATAAAAATATAAGGAGTTTGATCAAATAAATTCTTATAAGATAATTAATGAAGGGTTAATTACATGTTTTGCCATCCGAACTAAGACTATTTTTACACTTTGACATCTAAACTTGTTTTTTTTTTTTTTTTTGTCAATTAGCTTACCATTTCAACTTTTCAAAAATTTTCACTTTACTATTTATAATTATTTTTCAATCAAATTTTTTATCGAAAAAATATTACATGTTGTGCACATATGATGTTTAAGGGTTATGTGATGTGATATTTTTGGCATATGCACGGCATGTGATGTTCTTTCGGTAGCAATTTAATAAAAAGAAGATCATATATGGTAAAATGCAAATTTCACAAAGTTGAGATCATAAGTTACACAAAAGAAATTTCGATGGCGAAGGGTAAAAACGGGCATAGTTCGGATGACAAAATATAATTTGCCCATTATAAATTACATATAAACCCAAAAAGTTTAGAATCCTAGTGATTTAGAAGAAAATAGAACGGAGGCTTGAATTTCAATATAAAAGTAACATAAAAAGATTGGCGAAAAATATATGAATATTATTTAATATTTTATTATGAATTTACGATATTTTGAATATATTAATTATACATATTATAGTCTATTATAGGATGCAAAGATAAAATAGAGGGCTGATCAACTCCTGTTACTAAAGTAATCGTTTTGATATTTTGATGTAAATATAGTTAATTGAATTTATATATATGGGTATGCATATACTTGATTATTTATTTGGATTACCTTGTTGATCTGAAAAATCGTTATTATGCATTTATATGTGCTTATGGTGTAAAAAAAACAAATGAATGATTGTGCGATATTGTATTTGATTATTGAATGGAACTGACTGATGAAACTAGCAGGAAATTGATTGGCAAATGAAATTTAATAATGAAGTTATTGATGGGAACATTGTGAATTGAGATAAAGAGATGGCTTATCAACTGGCGGTCATACTTGCAATGACTTATGATGATACGATTGGTGATGAGTTGTGTGCTATCATTTATTAATGAAGATGACCTGATATCATATGAGCTGCATGTTGCGTGATATTATGATAATGTGGCATATCATACAAGTTGTATGTTGTATAATACTGGGAAAAAATGAGATATTATGATTAAAATTATGATAGCCAGCAAAAATCATTGAGTGATGTACTCCAACTTATATAAACAGAACATTAAGAAAATAAATGATAATATCGAATATTATGTTGTGGATTGGAATATGATTGTCAGCATGTGTTAGCTTTAATATTTGTTGTGATTGTATGTTGAATATATGTTGGTTGGTATTATTGCATGAAATTTGTTTTATTGCATGTCTAAAATATATATGTATGTAAGTTGATTAGATATACTTATTGAGTAGACAAACTCAGTTCTTGTCACATATTTTTCAAGGGATAAAAGCAATGATCAAGATGTGCAGTGGGCCGAGCTGGACTAGCCGTGCCCAATACCAAATTGAATCAATAAAAAATGGGTTGGGTTGCTCTAGGCCCTCTTCGATCCCAGCCCAATGCCCCAGGACCACTTGGTCCTAGGTCGGGCCTGATAGACCATTGTTTTAAAAATAATGTATGGTATAAAAGTTTCATTTTATACTCCTAAACTAATTTCTCTAGTAGCATTTTTATACTTTTGAAACTCTAAAAATTATTATTTTTATTGTTCTAATTCTAGCTTTTCTGTACTGTAGTTCATTAATACTCCTTGTTTTTTTTTTTTTTTGTCAAAGTTTATTTTAAATCTTTGTTCAATTTATTATCATCTAATTTTATTATTGTAAGCTTGTTCGTCAAATTATTATTTAACTTCATTATATAATCTTAACTATTATTTTTTTTAATTTTGATTTCTATGTGATTTAATCTATTATTTATTTTATTTCATAATACAACCATAAAGTTAAGTAATTGTTCAAAATAAAACCTAGATTTCATAAAAAAAAAAATAGGCACATTTGGGTTGGATCCAAGCCTCAACCGGGCTAATTTATGGGTTAGTCCTTGGTTTATAAATAAATCCAATTGGGGTCCATTTAAAGGCTCAAAATCGGTATAAAGAGTAGTGAGTTGGTCTTGGGCTGGTATGTGTCGGTCCTAAGTCGACCCGGTCCACTATGCACTTTGCAATAGTGACTAGCCAGATGAAATCGTAAGTCGTGTTGTTAGTCTTATTATGTGGATTACTAGTTCCATCTTATGTTGTATCGAACGAGTCAACAGAAACCTCTAGATGTGTTGTATTGAAAAATAGGATGACTAGATATAGACAATGTCGCTCCAATGTAGCAGGCATGTTTCAAATAAATTTCTCTTGTTCTTGGTTTGTCGACCAATTAGCATTACTATCAAGCACGTCCAACATAATTCGAATGCTAGCTAGGATTGTCATCATTTTGACGCTTTACTTCAATCTCATCTAGTTCAGAGTCCATTGGATCATTATTTAAAAAACTATCAGTTTTAGTCACAATTAGGAGTGGTAGATGAGTCACGAGCCGGCTCAATTTTGAGCTCGACTCGACCTACTCGAGCTCGAGCTCAATTGTTTCTGTTCATAAGCTCAATTGTTTCTATTCAATTAGCTTATGTGCATATTACCTAGGATAATATTGTCTATCTTTCTTCTTCTTCACAGATAAAAAGTAAGCACGATTTTAACATTTTGTCTCGAAATACCAAAGAAGAGATATCAGATTCATGCCACATCATGGCATTGGCTGCATGTTCTTGAACTACAACTTCTTTCAGATGAAGTCCCATGTAGACTACAAATGAAGCACAAATCATGTTCCATAGTCTCATGAATGACAGTCAAGGTACAAAACTATCAAGCCTAGCCTATATTAATTATCTGAACTCGGTTTAAGTGTATGGCAAGTTAACATTTACTAAATGAAACTTAGCAACTTATTTTCTTTTTCCAAGAATGAATCCACCATCATGGCTTTTGTACAATCATCACATTCTGATTTATCAAAATGTAAATGCATGTCATAGTCGAAGGACTTACAAGAAGGCAAATAACTTCATATATTCTGGACAAATGCCCCTATCAATGTGTTGGTTGAGAATGGAGTAATTAATTAGGTATGGTAATATTATTGGCCACTATCAGCAGTTTTTCCTGTTAATGCGCATGAGCACTGATACGCTGGCGTTCAGACTTCCCAGTCAGTTGCCTATTCTTTTATCTCTTTTCTTTACTTCTAAATTAGTTATCCAATTAATTGGTCATGGTGAAGAACCCTTTGTTGTACGCCATTTTGCAAAAGAAGGGGCAAAAGGAGACAAGTTATCTTAGGCACTAGTGTTTAATCAGCTTCGACAGTTGCTGAACCAATCAGATTCTTCATCATTAATCTTGCTAACTTATATTCAATCACAAATATGAAAACTATCACTTAAAATAAACATTTAGTGAGAATTTAACTTTAATAAGAAATGTAAACTAAAATTAGTACCATCTATAAACAAGGATACATATGCAACAACAATCTAATGATAATGCAAATATAAAGGACATTATATTTACTATCATTATAGACTAGTTATTTATCGTTATATTTCTATAACTCTATGTTCCTGAAATATATTGTTAACAATATTGACAATGTTGATATAATCTTGGAATTGTTGACGCATGTTTAAGAATCCAACTAGAAATAGGGCTAGAATCACAACTATCACTGTCTTATCAGTCTATGCATGTTTTTCCTACCTTAAGATAGTTTTATTATTATATAATGATTCTCTTCATACCTAATCAAGTCATCCCACCCGAAAATATGATCCTACCAGGCTACCCCTGCCCCTACCGCATTCAATGGCCATATTTGCCACAAAATCACGAAATATAAATTTAGCTTTGTGTATCCTCGGACTACAATTTTTTTCAGATGATTACACATGGAGCACAAATCATGTTCCATAATTTGATGAATGATATTAAGCCAAGCCAAGCCCATATATAGCATTAACGGCTTCAAAGTCCTGTTAGTTTCCATGTGTATGGTTCCCTAATGCCTTTTTTATTTGGTTGTAATGGTGTGATGGGATATGTCAGAGGTTAATACAGAATTCATCGGACGCCTTGCTTCTCTTTAACTGGATCTATGTTCACTTGCTCTATATTCTAATCTGATGGTGAAACACTTGTTTGCCTTGCCCACTGATTTTTATGGTATAGTATGTTTTATATAACAACTGCAATTGTCCATTACTGAGTTTCAAGTTGTTGCAAACCTGTAAGTTAATGTTACTATAAGAACTTGTTTTCTTAATTTTAGAACAACTACTTTAATCTTGTTTTCCCTAACACTCTGATCCACAGACAAAGGAACAAATGGTATTTCATTACTGTAGCAATTAGAGAATGCTCAAGTTTCCAGAGCACATTTCCCGAGACAGGACCTGTATCTTTAGCATATTCTTAAAGTTTCTTGGATAAAATTATCAACATCAACTCTAATTTCGAGCATAAGGTCCTTTGATTCTGTATAGCTAATTAGCTACTAACAGAGTGGTCTACCCTGCATATACAAGAGTCCATTCATTATTATTTATAGTTCAATCCATATTTAAGACCAGTAAACCATGAATCCAAATCCATGAATACACACAATATTAGTTAGTGTAAATTTGCATAACATGTTAAATGTAGATATAGATGGTGAAGTTTAGAAGAAAAGGCAGACATTTAAATTTTCAAGACAAACCTGAAGGATTGATCTCTCTGGCCAATATGATCATTTTTGCATAACATGGTAAATGTAGATATAGATGGTAAAGTTTAGAAGAAAACTTAGACATTTAAATTTTCAGGACAAACCTGAAGGATTGATCTCTCAGCCTATAGGTTCATCCAGAAATGATCCTATGAGATATGCATTGTCAGAATTCAAGATCTTTGGACCAGGTCCATCGCCTTCATATTTCTCCTCTCACTGAATATGAAAGACTTGTATTCTGACTTAATTTTTACAGGTGGTAGCTTTGGTAAGTCTTCCTTTTGGTTGTCGGATGTAAGATGAATTCTAATGCACCAAGATCTTTTGGCTCACCTCCCTGAGTCTTCACAAAGTACAGAGCTCTTCCCACTTCAGCTACTCTCTCTACGGCTGAATCATTTGACAATTCTTAGATCATACTCGAGCATCTCAGAAATGGCTGCTCCAATGTTTGCACGTGCAGAGGGTAACGAAAGCAGCCAAATACCTTTAGATTTCGTTTCCATTGAAGGATTCTGGTGTTTCTTGATTTCTTTCACGTCATTTTGTTCAAAAGCAGCCAAAATACCTGCTCCCATTGATTTTCTTGAAAGCAGCCAAATACCTACAGAGGGTAATAAAAGCAACCAAGAACAGAAAGAGGAAATGAAGGTAAGAGTGAGGGTGGGAGGTGGGTTGGCAGTCTGATGATGGAAATGGGTAAAATGATGGGGAGAAGACGATGGTTTTGAGGGTTCTTTGGGGGTGGATTTGAGGGTTTTCTCTTATGTTACGTTCATTATAAAATGGGTTTTCTTTTAATAAGAGTTGAAATAACTTATTTTTATTTTCTATCCCTTTTTTTCCTTTACTTTTTTTTTCTTTTCTTCTTCAATCCAATTTTCTATTTCTTTTTGTATTGTTTTTTCTTTCTCTTTATTTTTTTTTCCATTAACCATTGCAATATTACATCATCTTTACCTACATATAATATATAATATTATATTATAAATAAGCATAAAATATGTAAAATCAACAAATCAAAAATAAAAAAACTACTTAAAATTTTATAGACATAAAATATGTGGTGGTTTTAATTGACGTGGAGTCACTTTTGTAAAAAATATATAATTATAATTAATTTTTAAAATAATATAATTAGCAGTATGATTGTCATCTATACTATATTAAAAGAAAAAATCATTTTAACTCAGAAAGAACGGTTACTTATACCGCCAACACCCATTTTTTGAATTTCAATAAATACCAAAAGTACCCTTCTATATTCTTAGAGGTCTTCAAACTCCCTCCCTCTTTCTTTCTTTCTCTTCAACTTCCACATTGCAACTTCCACGATTCGAGAATACACGTTCACCCCATCTCTCCTTGTTTGCACAATCCTACAACGACATCCTCTCAAGAGCATGATAACATACAACCAAGAGCCCATCCCCGTTATTGGAGAAATCGCCGATTCCGAAGACATTGCGAGTGGATACATCTTATAAACCCTCTTTCTTCCACTTCCTTCTAAACCCTCTCTTTTTAGTGTGTGAAATTTATACATATATATATATATATGTTGTTTATATTTTTTGTTGATTTTCTTGAATCAAGAACGTAGCTCTTTGATAAAATTAAAAAATTAAGTACAATATTAACTGTTATAATCAGTTTCAGTTTTCAATTAACTCGATCCCTTTTGCAACTAACGATTCTCCACTCCTTTCCTCATCTTTTTCAGTGCAGTAACCTGCGATGGGGGCACCAACACCGGCAAAATTATGTGTCATTTCTCTTTGGATTCTCTTCATGTTTCCTATGCTTTATGGAATCCTAACTAAAAAATTCATCAATATGGAAGCATGGAGTTTAACTATTGTTGTCAGTTCCAGCCATATTATGACCACTATTAATAGGGTTTTGGGTTTTTTCTTTCTTTAATTTTTTTTTTTTTTTTGGTTGAGTTGTTTAAATCAAGAACATGAGTCTTTTTATTTTCTAAAGACTTGTCGTTTTCTTGATTTCTAACAGTAGACAATGTTAATAAAAAACCATGATGCTCTATCTCGCTTGCAGGCAAGACAATGAACTCTTGCAGATTTTCAAGACAATGTAATCCTAACCTATGCACAGTTTGCTTTTTCTTGGGGGGTTGGTTAGTCTTGAATACTGCTAGATAGTTCAAGAATTCGAATATTTTGAGTGTGATTCATTAGGCTCTTTGAATATTTGGAGTATTTTGAATGTGATTCGTTAGCCTCTTTGAAAGAACCATCTCCTGGAGCTCCATTCATGTCATGAAATCTTGCTCCTCTATTCTGATTCTTTTTCAACCTTCATGAAATAAGATGAGATGTAGTTTTTTCATATCATTCAGTAATCAAAATGTCAATGATCGTTTTTATCGGGCCTTGTACTCAAAACTCTTGCTCCAAGCTGAGATGAATTCTTCCAAGGCGAGTAATATTATCTATCTTTGTGTTCTTAGATCATGCACTTAACAAAATTTCTTTGGTTCCTATAAATACTACTCTGTTGACAGCAAATAGTCTACACTTTGTCTACACTTTCTTTCTTGTCCCCTATGACTAGTTTTCAGTGTTTTCTTGTGTTCATTTTAACTTTTACAGGAGGAAATGTTTATTGCATTAATATTAACGACAATAAAGAATGATATCAATATAAAGCAAGTTTCTACCTACTCCAAGTGTTTGTTGCAAGATTGCATTGAACGTATTTTATCCTTTCTCAGTCATGGTGTGGTGTAGTCTTTGGAAATGTAGTGAAAACCTTTAATCCATCTTGTACACTCATGCAGACATATGTGTTTATATGTCGACCAGACCCGAAATCTAGGTTCTGAATTTTATATAGTGCACTTAAAGGACTATCAATGTTATATATTTATTTAAGCACGATATATGATAAGAATTTCAATAGATTATCCTCGTACTTAAGTTGTTCTTTTTACTATTGCTTTCTGCAAGAGCATATATAGTTTTAGCCCTGGCATGCACCAACGGAAGAAGCAACATGAAGATAAAGTAGACTATAGATGTGTATGTTCTTATTTTGCACTTTATGGAATAGTAATAACGACAAACAATAATAGTAATAGTGGGAGTTTCGAAGCAAAAAAGATAGGTGAGCTGATAGAGATTAACCTTTTATGCCTTAGGTATATCAAGTTGGATGAAGGATAACCTTAATGGTTAGCACTAGCAACATCCATTATTTTGTTATTGGATATTAATTATTACAGACTTGGTTTTATAGTTTAATATTGTCATTAATGCTTATTGTTGTACTCTTCCGACATAATCCTTGCCCCATCGTTGCCTCTACCTCCACCATCCTCTGTCTGGCAGACCTTGACACCATCATAAATTTCAAAACGTGCATTTTTTTCTTTACCTTTTTCCCTTGTTTCAATAGGTCTCCGTGCATACATTGAGGACAATGTATGTTCTTGGTGTGGGAGAGGTATGTTCTACTTTGTGCTTGTAATTGATTCTTTGAGAGATGGTTGGATAGTTATTTTAGCATGATTCTTGCAAAACTGGTTGTTGTTGAACATGTGAATGTTGAAATTTGAATTAATGTTTGGAATATGGATATGTGGGGATTGAAAATTTTTATTTGAGGGTTGACTTCTAGTGAACACCGAAACTTGTGAATCAAATTAGTGTATAAAAAAATTAAGTGCATTATCCCATTGGTAGCACTTGAATTTTCAAATTATTGTCTTGTGATATCCCTTATATTAATAGAATTTTCTGTATATGCCAAAATAAATAGGAGAAACTATCATCAGTGCCATATAAAAATATAAAAAAAATATAAAATTGTGTGCACGTTCCATTGACTTCATCAAATGAGAAATGTACAAGAATCAACACAAAAGCCTTTTGTGTGAGCTTTTTCACCAAAGCAGTTCCATATAAATAGTGCCTCTACATTTCTTCTAATTAAGGACATCAAACTTAGTATGTCCATTCTAGAGCTTACTTGTGCAATACATTTTGAGAATTCCACGAAATTTGACTAAAAAATAAGTCTAGACCCATGCATTTGTATGATAAATTTGCTAAACATAATAATAACTATAAGTTAGTTTGAAAGGGAAGAAACTTTCTTTAATAAAACCGTGCAAAAGAGCTAAATTTTGAACGTTCCCAGAATTCCACGAAACATGACCCAAACGTTGGTCTAGACCCATGCATTTGTGTGGTAAATTTTCTAAGTGTAATAATAACTACAATTTAGTATGAAAGGGAAACAATCTTTCTTTAATAAAACCATGCAAAACAACTAAATTTTGAACGTTCTCACAATTCCACGAAACTTAACCCAATAGTAGGTCTAAACCCATGCATTTATGTGGTAAATTTTCTAAGCGTAATAATAACTATAAGTTAGTATGAAAGAGAAATAAACTTTCTTTAATAAAATCGTACAAAACAGCTAAATATTGAACGTTCTCAGAATTCCACGAAACCTGACTGAAATGTAGGTCTAAACCTATGCATTTGTGTGGTAAATTTGCTAAGTGTAATAATAACTACAAGATAGTATGAAAGGGAAACAAAGTTTCTTTAATAAACCGTGCAAAATAATTAAATTTTGAACGTTCTCAGAATTACACGAAAGTTTACCCAAACATAGGTCAAGACCCATGCACTTGTGTGGTAATTTGCTAAAACGTAATAATAACTACAAGTTAGTATGAAAGGGAAACAAACTTTATTTAATAAAACCTTGCAAAACAACTAAATTTTTGAACGTTCTAAGAAATTTCATGAAACTTGACCCAAACCTAGGTCTAGACCCATGCATTTGTATGGTAAATTTGCTAAGTGTAATAATAACTATAAGTTAGTATGAAAAGGAAATAAACTTTCTTTAATGAAACCGTACAAAACAGCTAAGTTTTGAACGTTCTCAGAATTCCATGAAAGTTGACCCAAACGTTGGTCTTGACCGATGCATTTGTGTGCTAAATTTGCTAAGCGTAATAATAACTACAAGATAGTATGAAAGGGAAACAAACTTTCTTTAATAAACCGTCCAAAACAGTTAAATTTTGAACGTTCTCATAATTTCACAAAACTTGACCCAAACGTAGGTCTAGCTAGACCCACGCATTTGAGTGGTAAATTTTCTATACGTAATAATAACTATAATTTAGTATGAAAGGAAAACAAACTTTCTTTAATAAAACGTTTCGTAGAATTCTGAGAACGTTCAAAATTTAGTTGTTTTGCACGGTTTTATTAAAGAAAGTTTGTTTCCCTTTCATACTAAATTATAGTTATTATTACGCTTAGCAAATTTACCACACAAATGCGTGGGTCTAGACCTACGTTTGGGTCAAGTTTCGTGGAATTATGAGAACGTTCAAAATTTAACTGTTTTGCACGGTTTTATCAATGAAAGTTTGTTTCCCTTTCATACTAACATGTAGTCATTATTACGCTTAACAAATTTACCACACAAATGCGTGGGTCTATACCTACGTTTGGGTCAAATTACGTGGAATTCTGAGAACGTTCAAAATTTAGCTGTTTTGCACGATTTTATTAATGAAAGTTTGCACTAACTTGTAGTTATTATTACGCTTAGCAAATTTACCATACAAATGCATGGGTCTAGACCTACGTTTGGGTCGAGTTTCATGGAATTTTGAGAACGTTCAAAATTTAGTTGTTTTGTAAGGTTTTATTAAATAAAGTTTGTTTCCCTTTCATACTAACTTGTAGTTATTATTACGCTTAACAAATTTAGCACACAAATGCATCGGTCCAGACAAACGTTTGGGTCAACTTTCATGGAATTCTGAGAATGTTCAAAATTTAGCTGTTTTGCACGGTTTTATTAAAGAAAGTTTGATTCCATTTCATACGTACTTGTAGTTATTATTACGCTGAGCAAATTTACCACACAAATGCATGGGTTTAGACCTACGTTTGGCTCAAGTTTCGTGGAATTCTGAGAAAGTTTAAAATTTAGCTGTTTTGCACGGTTTTATTAACAAATGTTTGTTTCCCTTTCATACTAACTTGTAGTTATTATTACGCTTAGCAATTTTGCCACACAAATGCGTGCGTTTAGACCCACGTTTGGGTCAAGTTTTGTGGAATTCTGAGAACGTTTAAAATTTAGCTGTTTTGCACGGTTTTGTTGCCTTTTCATACTAACTTGTAGTTATTATTAGGCTTAGCAAATTTGCCACACTAATGCATGGGTCTAGACCTATGTTGGGGATGGAGGAAAATACTGTATCTCCGCCCTTATCTCCGATCTTTTGTGGATTACCAAAATTGGTAACTGGAGGAGTTTCTATATTTGGCAAGACCCTTGGCATCATCTTAGACCACTTATTGAGCGGTTCCCAAGGGGTGAGAGCCATCTTGGACTTGGAGAATCGGCCAACCTAGCTTGGTGATTTCAGGAGGGGAGTAGCAGTGGCCTCCCGTTACGAATTTTGAATGCTTGGAGATTACTCATAACCTGTCGCGAATTTATGGAGGAGAGAATCGGGTTGTTTGGAAATGTGATAAGGGACAACCCACTATACAGACCCTCTATCGGTTATTTGATTCCCCAGGGCCAAAAGTAGGCTGGTCTTCACTACTTTCGGGCCCTTGAAGATCCCTCGTCACTCGTTCATATTGTGGCTCGCAATTCTTGGCAAGCTTCCCACTATGGACAAACTATGGCTATCCCACCTGGGAGCTTGTACTTTATGCGATGAGGGGGCTACGGAAACCAATTTACACCTTTTCTTCCAATGCAGATTCAGCCGACAGTGCCTTATTGAAATTCGAAGATGGATTCATTTTCATTGGCCCAATAAGGATTGGGCAACAGATATTGAGTGGGCGACGCGGAAATGGAGAGGCAATCACATTGTAAGCATCGCTTACCGTACACTACTGGCATCGTGTGTCTACCACATTTGAAGGGAGAGGAACCTAATGCGATTTGAACACACGGAGTAGCTTCCCAGCACTTTAGGTATCCTGATTGTCGATGATGTCCGACAGAGGATACTTAGCATACTGGTGTTGATATTGTGAATTTCTTGTACAAAAATTGACATGCAAATATATATATATATATATATATATATATGCATGTTGTAGTTTATTTATGATTGCTAGTTGGTGAAATGATTTAATTGAACAATTGATTTTGCATGTTATGAAAATTGATATGCTTGTTGTTGTGAATTTTGATACTCTGATTTAGTCATAAACAATTAAGAAAAATTGAAGAAATTGGTGTTATACTTTTTGCACTTGATGTTTCTTTGACATTTTTGCTCTTAATGTTTTTTCCTGAATTATGTGATAAAAAAGCTTTGGTTCTTGTTCAATTGATCATGAGAAGACTAATAGAAGAAAATTGAGTCTAACTTTTGAAGTTATTATGTTTCTAGATTTGATGTGGGAAATTAATGGAATTAACCGATTTTTCTTTACTGAATATTTCTACTGTGTGTTTTTCGTCTTATTTCATGAATTCAGTTCAGTAGACATTTTTATACAATCATTGTCTGCTCGTACGTTTATAAGCAACCAACAAGCCTGATCACTCTATTACATGTGTCAATTGGCTATTATGTTGCTATATGATTTCATTTGTTGATTATGATGTTTATATTAAAAAGTTTTCGCGTGTTTTATTACCATTTCCATGTATTTATTTATGTCTAAATCATAAAGGGATTTATTTGCTACCATTAATGGAACACATTGTAGCAGTCATTACAACATGAGATTTCCTTTGGTAAATGTAGGACAAGTTTGTTTGTCTTCGTCATGTAATAAAAGCTTCTTATAGTTAATTTCTAATATTTTCAAAGCCTACTGTCCATCTAATATATTCAGTGATTTGAGAAGCTTTTGTTCATTGAGTATATATCGTAAAAGTTATGTTTTCCCTCATTACATGGCGAAAAACTTGTGTTTTTTTTGTACTTATATTTAGAGTTTAGTACAAATTTCAGTCTCATTCCACCTCATTGATCGATTTTGCTTGTCATAACTTAATGATATATCATTTACCTTGGCTATGACAATAGTTTTGTCAGGTTGGTGCATGTATCACTATAAAAATGCAGACCAGATCATTGCAACATAGAATAAACATCTTTGGGTCCAAGGTAGTTCAAAGAGTACCTCTTCTGTCCTTACTAGTGGTATCCTCCGCAACAACAAAACTAAAAGAAATGGTTTTGTTACTGGATTCCAGAAGGTTCTTCCTTCAGCAATCTAAGAGGTTGTAAAGAACGGTAAGGATGATGAAAAGAAAGCCGTATTCAGATTGGTAAGCATATTTTTTTCAAAACTATTCTCATACATTATATATCTAAGTTCTTCACAATGTTGATTTAGATTGACTTAAATTTGCTTGACTGATAATATCTTATTATTCATAGATTTGTATAGGGGAGCGAAAGAAAATTTTTGGCTCTCCTAGTAAGTAGCCTTAAAGATATTATGCTTGGAGAAGGATGTCCTCGGCCTTTGGACCTTGGAAGGAACGTTCTTACTCAGTCAAGATAACCAAAAAGGGACAAACAATCCAAAAGAATGGTGAGTCGATGGTTTTTTCATTTTTATTTGCTTCTATAGCTTAGAAAGACAACTCATTTTCGGTCATTACACTTTGATTCATTCATTTTTCTTGAACTAGAAAATGTGCATTGGAGGTCATGAACATGCTGGTGAAGACAGAGAAATGCGTGAGTGCAAGTTGGCAGTTTATCGTGTTGATGAAGATGAGAAAGATGTCAACAAAGCATTGAAGAAAGGTAAGATGGCCGGAGAGAACAATTTATCTTTTGTCGGTGCAATTCTAAACTAAATTTGTGATTCCAAGTTTTTGCAACTAAGAATTCAATAAAGAGGAATGTTACTAAATGATTGAAGGATGAAGAAGAGAATTTGAAGAAGTCCAACAAACTAAGAATCATTGAAGAATATAGAGTTGCGGTTGTGTTTCAGCGGCAGGATGCAGTTTGTGAGCAGGTATGTGATCATTTCTACATTAGAAGTTGTCTTTTTCTCAATTCTCGGACTTTTTCTGCTATTATATAATGTTCCTATGCTTGTTTCTAATATTTTAGGAATCCAAACTTGAGAACGTTCAGACATAGATATAGGTTTGTGCTTTGTCCATTACCTGTTGCATTTTCCAAAATCTTCATGCATTATATTGCAGTTCCTACATAGGATCTTTGCTGTGGTCTTAGTCTCCTCTATTTCTAATATTTGATCTGCTAAATTCTATTTCATATTACTTTGAAAATCTAGTTGGTTGCTAAAACGTTGTTTGTTATCTATTGAATTGGGCTGATAAGGTTTATTCACAATATGAGAAACTATGAATTGGGGTATAAATGATTCGAGCTTTGCTCAGAGTTGGAGTGTAAACCAATCGAGCTCAAAGCTGAGCTCGTCAAAATTTTTGAGCTCTAGCTCAAGTACATTACAACAATTCGAGCTCTAGTAGATAATAGAAAACCAATATTGTTGAAATGTAAGCTTTATTGATATTAGGGGCCTATATTTTTACGTTGGCATCATATCAGCAACTTGAATTTAGCATCAATCTGATACCTGTGCATCTAAACTATTTTCGGGTAGCAGAGGCACAAACAGAAGAAGTCGCAAATATGCGAGAGTGTGTGAGCTACAAAGAAGATCGTCTAGTTGATGAGCCAGAAACATCAACTGCACTAACATTTCAAATTCAAGACCAACAAACAAGACTATATAAATGGCAATTCTGTTTGCTAACAAGCTTGTAGCTTCAAGATCCTCACAACATATCATTACGTCTGTCCTTCCGAAATCCAAATACACCAAAAAGTACTAGCCTTATAACATCTTTATTCTCTAACTAACTAATTGCAAAGTTCGAAAACCTTCTTACATCAACACACACTGATCCTCCCCAGAACAACCCTTATCAGTTCTGTACAACGTCCTAGCCAGCATTTCACAAAGCTTCCATTGCACAAACCCAACATTAGCTAATTCAAAACTTTGCTCCTTTGAAATTTGTGCAATTGTCGAGCGAATTTGTAAGATTTCATAATTGTGGCAATTATCCTCCTTCGCCGCCTGGACCAACCTAGGTGCTCCTCCTTACATTGAAAACCTGTTGGGACTGTCATAACACCAACCAGTGCAAATGACCACATAGCCATCAGGCATCGTCTTTCAGCAAAAATGAGTGTTGTTTTCTCATCAACTACCACCTCCACCACCTAGCCGTCCTTTAAGGTCAAATTTGATGCTCAGAATGTAGTATATGTCTTATCCTTATTGTCTACAGTGAACATGATAGATGTAAACTGATTAGAACAAACAGTACAAAGGCCTTGTGATTTGTCAGGAACATCACGTTGGGTGTGTGTAGCTATTGTTTATCCATTTCTAGGTTGGTAGAAAGTTTCTATTTGTTTATTGTTATTGGGAAAATAGCATTTTTCGTCCCATAAGTTAGGGCCTTCACGCTCTCGCTTTATTGGTTCTGTGATTATCACATTTGGCCCCTTAACTTTAAAAGTATAACACTTTTGATCCCATAACATATTTTCGTTACATATCTAACATAAAAATGCCACGTGACCGTTAAGTTTTGACGGGCCACTTAATGATCACGTGCCTTTTTTCATTAAATATTTAATTGGAAAGCGTAATGGGACAAAAAGTGTCACTTTTTGAAAGTTACCAACTGAAAGTGAGAATTCCCTAAATAATAGACCAAAAGTGTAAATTACCTAAGTTACATAACGAAAAGTACTATTTCTTCATTGTTATCTCTAATAAAATCTTATTTGTGCTAAATGATATAACTGTATCATGATTGTTGGGAGGAGGTGACTAATTATTCATTATGATACAATTGTGGGTAGGGGACTTAAATAGATATAAAAATGACTATAATCATTATTATTAAGAAATTAATTATAAGAGCACATAAGTTTATTGTTTTTAGATACTTTTGATTATACTGATTATAAGGTGTACGATACGTTGCGCATAGATAATTAATATTTATCTTATTTTTTAATTCATTTTTGTAAAAGATAATTATAAATTCAAAAAAAAATTATAATTCTAAATTGTTAAAAAAAATATAATTTATAATTATTATTTATTAAGTACTAATATAATAATTATTATATGTTAAGCACAAATATAATAATTGTTACATGGCTTATAGTAGCAACAACTATTATAAGATTTTTTTTTCTTTTTTAGGAAATGTCCTTAATGAATGTAGTTGTGTTACTTTGTTTGTGAATTTTGTTGATTCTATTTTTCAATTTCTTTCTCTTGATTGTTTAATTCAGAATGATGTTGATACAATTATTGAGAAATATAGTTCTAATCTTGATTTCTGTTACGAAAAATTTTAAAAAAAATATTTTTTTTAATTGTGTTAATTGTAGTAAATATATATATATATATATATATGCATTTTGCTATCGAACTTATTGTCTTTTTTTTTGCCACTTGATATATTGGGTGTTTGTTTCTCTTTTAGTAACTATAATGATGTTGCATTTACTAATTTGAAGTACTCATTTATAACTTAGTAAATATTTTGAACATTATTGTTTAAATAAAAATCTGAGTAAAAATTTTAAAAGTACTAAAAGTAGTTTTGAGAGAGATCTTTTAATTAAATATATTTAGGAAGTGAAACAAAAAATATAAAAATAAGTTAAAAGGGTGTTTATGTTGTGTTAACATTAAATTATTTGTTTAGGGGGACTTTTGTTATAATAAACATAATTTAGGGGTCAAAATGTATAATAAAAATTTTATAATTTTGTAATAGGTTTATATTTCAACTCTCTCCTCTTTCTCTCTCTCTCTCTAGGGTTTTGTTTTTCATCGATTGCACGAAAAATTCCCCAATTGGTAGTATCTATTCGATCGAAATGGTAAGCAAATGCGCGTTCCTGATTTCCAATTAGCTTATACGCTATTGTTCGCTTAGCCATTTTGTATCTCGTGCTGTGATTTATCGAATGTTTTGGTTTAATTTTGTAGGAAAATGGAGGCGGAGATATGGAGGCGAAAATTGAGATGTTGCTGAATGTGGAGAAGCAGATGAGGCAAGTGGGTGATGTTGCAGGTACGAGGAAGGCCGTCACACCTCTTGCAATTCTTCTTGTTACACCTCAAACAATGCCCCTCATTTTCTCCCTCCAAGAAAGCGAAAGCCGGCGAAGGAGAGACGCCGCAGTTCCGTCCTCCCACCGCCAAAATACCCTCGCCCAACCCCACCATCAAACCATTTCCCTTCTCCTCTTGTTCACTTCTCCGAGGAAAAAAGTTAAAGAAAGCAGGTGAAGTTCATGGTGGTATGGCCGACTCAAGGTTCGAATGTGAGGAGACGCGGGTGCGGATGTGGGTACAAATCCAAGAAAGGAAAACCCCCTGGTAAAAACCCTTAAACCACCGTTTTCTCCCCATCATCAAACTCCGCCCACACTCACATGGTGAAACCCTCTCACCTTCATTTCTTTTTTCTTGTGTTCATTTCTCACCCAAAAAACAGAGTAAAGAAAACCAAGAAAAGCAGTGGGAGGGGGGAGAGACAGAGCGAGAAGGAGGCCTCAAATTATGGTATTGCGAAATGTTACTGCTGTTTGAACAATCCTTCTTGGCCCAATATTTTCTCATTGTTCATATATTGATAGATAAAGAAGGAATACTGGAATACTCTCTGTTGATGTCCTAAGTTTGCTCTCACTTCCTTGCTTGCAAATACTTTCTCCCTCCATCTTACATGTCATCTTTATCTTGCTTTCTAGTGCTTCTTTCATTTAATTTTTGCTTTGACAATCCTAATGTGTTTAACTTGCTCTATTATAATATCATATGGTCAATAATTTTCTTCTACTTAAAATTAGAAAAATGTTGCTAAGGATTGTTGGAACAGTTTACATCTGAATTTGATGAATGTCTTCTTCTAGGTTTGGGATTACACTGGTTTTGGATATACAAGGTACAATGCAGAGACATTAACAAATAAATACTAGGGTAAGCACAATTCTGCAGCTGTCTCCTTCCGTGATGAAACCTGTAATATTCACAGATAATCTTATTTGTGGTTTTCATTTAGGTGAGTTGTGGAGAATAAATTGCTTCATAGATCTTTATTATCATGCTTACAGGTACTTAAATTTGGAAAATGTTTGTTTTTTACATATAGAAATTTGGAAATTTGGATAATCTTATTGTGCATATGCTTCTTAAGTTTCATCTTTCCCAAAAAATTCTAAGCATGTTATCTTAGTCTTGTTCTTCAGTCAGCTTCTCCTTTAATTGCTCATCGACAAAATAGAGCATTCTTTCACGCACTTTGTAATGCTAATCGCTTTTTGAACATCTGATTGTGAAATGTTGACATGCAATCTGCGCACCCTGATCTTAATCCAAAACTGAATTGCTTTTTAAACCATCTCTAATATCACTTTCTGGATATAAATTTTTGTTCAAATGCTATATTAGTTTAACTTTAGGCTTCTGAATTCCTTGATTCTTATCTGTAGAACTTGTTTGTTATACTGCTGTGCCATTTCTTAGGTGTTAGAGGCGTTTTTGGCTCCAGGATCGGAATTATGGATGCTCAACGAGGTTCCTGAAAAGGACCGAGAAAAGAAGTTAACAGATGGTGGCCTTGACATTTCAGGATTGGTTAACTTAAAACTGGTCCATCGTGAAGGGAATGCAGTCATTCGACGTCACTTGGAGAGTCTTCCACTAGAGACATTTGATTCTGTAAGTATTGTCATGCTCCTCTTGAGTTCATGTCCCGACACTAGCAAAACATTGTTACATCTTCACACAGGAGACCAACTATTAAAGCCCAATCCTGTAGTTTCAGAATGACATTCCGATACGCATTTTTGAAAAGATAACAATAACATATTAGCATAACCAGACTGAAAACGGATACACATTTATATTTCTGCAGACTAAGGAGATTAGGCACGGAAATATTGTAAACTTGAAAGGGGTGGAAGGCCTCATAATTGTTTACTTTTTATTTGTTTATTGGTTTATTTAAGTGAGGGTAGTTTGGAACTTCCCTTTTGCGCCTTTTTTTTTACAATGAAGAGAACTTGGAGCTGAGGCTTTGATAATTTCAGAAGAGGGAGGTATAGTCTGTCACTATAGTATCTCTAAGGAGAGATCATCTTCCTTATTATAGAGTAAGATGCTTTCTTGAGGCCTGGAATAGTGTTTGTTGATGAAAGTTTTTTGTTAATTTTCCGCAAGCCTTGCCAATTACTCATAATATTCGCAAGGTTCATTAATTGTTTGTACTTTAATTTGAAGATTTTATTGTGTATCCTCGCTATTTTTGAGTGACATTATACTTGTTACAGAACACAGCTTTCCAGCAGAAAATATATCCTTCCAGATTAAGCTCAATGACCATACATTCAAGATCCGCATCAAGTCCTCATGGATCTTTAGCTAAATTGGAACTTAGTGATGGGAATAGCTTGTACGCCAAATTAGTGGTAAGTTTCATGTAGAACTTAACTATTCAAATTTCTCCTTATATCTGTAAGAAAAAACCATCAATCTACTCTTAATGCTTAAAAGATGTTGAATTAAGGTGTCCTGCTATATGGTGCTCACTGAAGGTTGGAGCTGATGGGTCCAAATCACGAGTTAAGGAGTTAGCGGGAATAAATTCAACTGGATGGAAATGTTCTCAGAATGCAATTATATGTATTGTAGAGCATATGGAGGAAAATCATTGTGATTGGCAACGTTTTCTCCCTAATGGCCCTATTGCACTTCTGCCAATTGGGGACAATTTCAGCAATATCGTCCGGACAATGACCCCTGAAGAGTCATTGAACCGCAAATCCATGTCAGAAGTTGATTTTGTGAGAGAAATAGATCGTGCTCTTGACAATGGCTATGGCCCACATCCAAATTCTCAACTGTTTGGTGGCAGAGCTGCATTCTCTTGGCTCACTGGAGACACAACAGTATCCGCCAATGAGTGTTTTGAAGTTCCTCCCAGAGTGACTAAAGTAGCATCTGAAAGAATGGTGTTTCCACTGTCTCTGAATCACATTAAAACGTGTTGTTCTTATCGGTGATGCTGCACACACTGTTCATCCTTTGGCTGGTCAAGGAGTTAATATGGGATTTGGAGATGCATTCTCTCTTTGAAAGGTTATTGCTGAAGGCATTGCAGTTGGATCTGATATTGGGGAGGTATGCTAACATTCCTTGGCGCAATGAAAGATATCTCTTAAGGTTTGAGCATGTTACAAAAACCCCATCTGGTTTTTAACAATTAAGATGCCCAATGCAGTCCAACTTTACATCATAAATTCACCCACCGTATCCGGTTTTTTATGTGGAATATGTAATGTAAAATATGAGCAAGAGTGGAAACATAATTTTTCAATACGCAGGCCTTTCCCTCTTTTTTTTTTTTTTTTTTCGTTTAATCCGTAATACCCAAACCTGAGGGTACATGTCTGTATAATTATTCCGTAATCTTCCTTTGTTATTCCAGCTCTTAAGATGTGACAATTTGTAGGACGTGAACATTTATCTAAATCATGAGCGTTCCATGGTTGCTTAGGTGTCATTGCTAAGAGGATATGAATCAGACAGGAGACCTGCAAACTTGACAATGATGGCAATTCTGGATGGCTTTCAGAAGGCATATTCCGTTGATTTCAGACCACTCAATGTACTGAAACGCTGCTGCATTCCAAGGGGCTCATTATATTTCACCATTGAAAAGGCAAATAATCTCGTATGCATCTGGTGAGCAGAGATTTCCGCTTTTCTTATGACTTGTAACAGTTAATTTTCAGAACCATGCTAGTTCTTTTTGTGAATGATGAATTCTATTACATGAAGTTCTAATGGAAGCCACTTTTTCTTTTATGATGTTTGGTCCCCTTGACCTGTCCAAATCCAATTTTCATCCCTCTTTATCTTCTAATTCAAGAACCAGCTTCAATTTCTGATGGAAGGGCCTTCACAGTTTATCATTGTTGGTTATTACCACGAACAGTTCAGTCTCCTTTCTAAGTTGATTACATTCATCATCTAATACCATATTGTGAGTGAGAGGGTGTTTCTGCTGTTTGAACAATCTCAAATTAGGATTTTCTGTACAATTTGGTCTTATGTAGACGTTATTCGTGATATTCCTGTATTTAGTCAGTTTGGGTAATATTGATGCTGATGAACTTCAGCTCAAATATTGTTTCATTTGGTAATTTACTGAGTTGTGGAGCTTTGTGAGTACATGTATCATGAATGATTATGCTACTCAAGATTGATTTATGATCAGCTACCCCCAAAACACTTTTATTGTATTTGTTCTCGAAAATACGCAACTTGTTAATAGATCTCAAACTTATGCGAACCAATTCATTAGTTCATTGGTAGTGCTAGCTATTCTTTTGAGTGGATGGGTGGGCTGGTCCTCGTCCTACGTTTATCTTTTTAATGTTGTTCAAGGGTTGAAGGAGTATAATATTTGGGCATGGAGATTGGGTGGTATTAAGTTAAGCGCTAGTAGCACAATGACATTGGGAGGAGAATAAATGGAACATAAGTATTGTCAAAATCTTTTAGGTACCTTTGAGGACTTACGATGCTGGCGATCAACATAACAAAGCACGACGGTCTTGTTTATAAGAGTGTCACTTTTGGCTGTGTTTGTGTTTATGTAATGATTCATGTTGTGCTTAGTTGTATGATGCCCTTATAAGTTCATGATTGATGGTTGGTTAAGGCTTTGTCTTAACAACTACTTATCTTTTTAAGCAATGCTTTGGTTGTTCATATATATATATATATGTGTAGACATTTGCCACATCTAATGCATTTGTCAACGTCTTTGTGTTTCAATGTTTCTGGACCACATAGGTAACCAAGCTTGTACACTCGTTTAAGGAAGGTTCGGAGGAATGGTCCAAGAAGGCGGTAGAGCTTGAGGAGTCATGAAGACTTTAGAAGTAAGTTCTATTTGTAATTTATTTATCCAACAATGGCGAATGATGCACACTACACTAATTCCTCTTCTGAACATGCAGTTTGGTTGTGGAATTTCAAAGTTATCTGTTTTTCTTATGTCCATGCATGCTGGACGCGAATGGAAGATGTATGAGGTGGCAAAGACGGTCTTTGAAAACAATTACACAGAAACTAGAAAGTCTTTGCAAAGTGATAACGGTGGTAAAAGTTGATCATTTTCTTGGCTTTCACTCTTCATTTCATCCATCAAGCATTCCTTTATATGTTTGCATTGTTTGCCTTGAGTTCTTGATATTTATAATCTACATTATGGGGTTGTGATTTTCTTTTAATCTATGGCAAGTTTGTTCCTTTGATAAATAGTGTTGGATGCTTTTTTAGTGGTTTTCAATTACTTTACTACTGTGGTGTGGGGTGTTTCTCATCTTGTTTTATTTGGTTGTGCTTTTATGTTATCTCATTCAAGTAAACGATGTGTATTGTTCTTTGTGGTATATCAAGCTCTGTGAGACATGTTTTGTTGTCGGGATGTCTGTAATTGTTTAGCATTTTAGGATTAGACTCTTGGTTCAATTGAAATTACATGAAACTTCTCATATTCTAATTTTGATTTGAACAGCCCGATTCACCTTCCAAATGAGATAAAACCATTTCAAAAGTAAAGAATTCGGTGACATATATGTAGTGTTAATTAACAGATAGGAACCAGAGGGTAACTTCTTTTTAAGTTTTCATTTATCTTTTGTTATCCTATCAAACTACTTTTGTTTTGTTTTCTTTTGCCAGATACTATCAAACTACTTCCGTTTATATTATTTTTTAGCAATTTGACAAATAAATGTGATTTAGGAAGTCATAAGATTGAGACATGAATGTGCACTAGCATTATGTGATTGTTGCTTTGATTAACTGTGGAGTTGTTGAGGCATAATTTCATGCATTTTGAATTGCTTTGAAAGAGAGTTGGAATATCTTTGCTTCTACTAAATCTTAGGATTCTTGTGAGATCATATTTGTTTGCTAAAACTCTACCTGATTGATCCTTATATCCCTAACATGGCACATGCATCCATTTTGAAAAAATCAAAGGCCCTTCCCCTTCTGGAAAAAAAGAAGAAAGAAAAAAAGGTAAGAAAAAGGAAATTACATCTACTCCGCTGGTTTAGGTCACTTAGTAACTGGGTAACTTCATCACAAATGTTGTTATTCACGTAAAACGGTGGCCGGAGCTATGAGTATGCAAAGCACTTTAGGTAAAACGTGTTTTGGTTGAGTAACCGGGTGCCTTCACCACAAGTGTTGTCATTCGCGTCAAAAGGCCAGAATGCGACGTTTTTTGGTTGAGTAACCGGGTGCCTTCACCACAAGTGTTGTCATTCGCGTCAAAAGACCGGAAAACGGCCTAAAGAACACAAGTCACGGGCAAAAAAAAAGGAAAAAAAAAAGAAAAAAAAGCCGTGACTAAAGCAAAAGGGGAAGAAAAAAGAAAAAAATTCATTAGTGGCCAAAGAAAAGAAAGAAAAGCGAAATCCGTCCCGACTAGGTCGATGTAAGGAGATAAAAGGGTATTGTGCTAGCATCGAGGATGATAACATTTAGAAACCCATAGATTTTGTGGAAGCTTGATTGCCCTCCTCTATACTTGGCAAAACGAAGTGTTGTGATGTGATTGGCCTCTTACCCTTGTTATGAGAAGTTAGCATTTGCGTAATGTATTGCGGCATTTGTGTTTTGAGATTATGTGCACATAGTATTTCATTCTGTTGGAGGCAATAACTTTAAAGACATTGCGGCAGTCCTTTCTTTTCTTTATTGATTTATTAAAAAATTGTCACATTTCTTTGTGCTGAAATTTTTTTGTGTAAAATCCTCTACTTTAGGCATGCCTTTTCTTATGTGACTACTATTTTTGGTTGGGAGGAGGAGGAGATAGATTCTGGCCTTGTATTTATTGTAACAATATTTAAATTCTATATTATTATAGTTTTCTTTAATCTTATGAATTATTCCCTTTAGATTGCCATCCCAGCAGGGTGAGGGTGCAAGTTCAGTATATAGCAGTAGTGCATCTTACATGACCGCCCCTTAAAAGGAAAATGTATGTGCTTGCATGTAAGAGTTAAAGAAGTCTACCATGCTGCATATAGACAAGTATTATAAATTTTTCACTTCTAATCTTTACTTTACTGGCCCATGAATGCGGTGTATCCAGGTATGTGAGGTTGGGAATCATTGTTGACTAATATTGAAAATAAAATCAGATTCCTTTTTTGTGTTCCATGTTTCTTTTAAACTCTTTAATGAAGTTCATCAGATATCTTTCAGTTACATTTGCTACACTTGATGAGAACACCAGATGATGTCCCTGGATGTGCTTCTTAGTGCTGGTGTTCCGTGGTGCAGGTGACTATTTATATGCTATCATATCATATTTATCATTTGTACCCTACAGTTTACAATTGCTGGGGTCTTATGCAGAACCCATTTAGTTCATTGGTAGTGCGAGCTATTCTTTTGAGGGCCTAGGTGTGTTAGTGCTCTCCTGCATTTATCTTTTTATGCTCTTGAAGTGTTGAAGGAGTAAAATTCAAGTCCATACTCGACAATAGATATTGGGTGGTATTGAGTTATGCGCTCGTAGCAAGGTGTTTAAAATGAAAAAAAGATTACATCATGAGAAGAATATATGGAACATAAGTACTGTAAAAATCTTTTAGGTACCTTTGAGGACTTAGCGTTCTGCTAGGGATTTTCTTATCCATTGAAAAATAAACAGATACATTAGATACCATCATTTGTTAATATTAGGTCTGTGTTACTTTCTGTTGTTCTTTATCTTTAGTGATTTAATCTTTGGTTGCATTGTAAGTCACTCTCTTAAATCAATATTTTTCTTGACTACTGGTGCAAAAAGCTCGAGAATTTGTTGTCACTTCCCAAGAGCTTATCACTCGGGGTTCAGTCCTGGTAAGTCACTTGTACTGGCTTAATTCCTATCGATATTTATGTTGATCTATCTAGAGAAGTTATTTAATATCAATATCTGAAATTAAAGTGCTTATTCTGTTTATTCGATCTTATTGTTTTAGGATATTATTGTGGAGATGCTGCTGATATGGCTAATACTGAATCGTCGAGTGTTGCAAGAGAAGCTGCAATACATAGTGCAGCTCTTAGGTGTCCTCCAATGGTGTCTCGCTTCCATTTATCATATGATCTTGCAGTCTCGTTATGCTATAGGTTTGTTTTCTTTTCTTATGTGTGATCCTCTTCTGGTATCACGCAGAAATGGTCTCTTGGAAATTTAGTATTTAACCGGCATTCCTCTTCTTGTTATGCCCCTTTGCAGAAACCTATGGTAAGATAATAATTATTATTTAAAATTGAAATATATGCAAATAATTGCTTCGTTTATGGAATACATGACTTTTGATCACAATGGGAATGCTAATTATTGTGTCGCGCTATAGAATGATGCATGTTAGTTGGAGCTAAATGAAGGTAATTTGGTGGATATCTCTAAGTCATAAAGTATCATAGCATTTTAGAGGATGCTTGATGGTTTTGATTTTTTGAGTGCAATAATGGCAATATACTATAATTGTCTACAACAGTAGACATACTGTCCCCATATTCTTTTACTATTCCTTTCTCGAATTATGATATGCCTATTGCTATGTAAATTGTTGAACTTATGTACATGAGCATGCAATTGCAATCTCTGGGATTTTGGCATCGAACTATTTGGACAATGCTCTGGTCTGTTGTTGTGGGATGGGATGTTTGATGCTACATTTAGGATATTCTATACAGTTTGGTCTTATGTAGACTTTATTAGTGATATTCCTTTTTTAGTCAGTTTGGGTAAGATTGAAAGTGATGAACTCCTGCTCAAGTATTGTTTCATTTGGTAATTTACTGAGTTGTGAAGCTCTGTGAGTACATGTATCATGAATGAGTATGCTACTTAAGATTGGTTAATGATCAGCTACCCCCAAAACCCTTCTATTGTATTTGGTCTCTGAAATATGCAACTTGTTAATAGATCTAGATCTGAAACTTTGAAATAATTAAGCAGGCTGTTCAATTTGAGAATTGGAATTCATTGGGTTTAGGGCTTGAATTGGTATCCTTTTGTCTATACCTGTATCATCCAGAATGGTACCGTGATGCCAATCAGGATCACCATGAACTCTGTGCTTCCTGTTTCCATCATGTCATCTGTACTTTGTGCTAACTTGTATTGAACTACTGTAGCTCTTTGCGGATCTTGGGGATCTTCAATAGCACTGAAGTGTTGTTTATATATCAAACTACTGCTGAACTGATGGAGTTGAATTAGTATCTAGTTTCTATAGAGACTAATTACTGGACTACACACTATGATCATGATCATTCTGTTGCAGTTTTTCGCCACAGAATATGAAATAAAGTAATTTCTACTGTGATAACGAAGAAAATTTCGCTCTTATGATCATCTACATTTCTTAGACTAAATATATTATAAATTAGTTACTGAACAAGGTTCTTTCTTATTTACTTTGTTGTTTAAATAGGAATCTATGGTAGCGAAATTTCTGTTTTTTCCTGCGAAAGGGACAAATAATGACATGGAATGGAAGGAGTCTTTACTTGATACACCTACCTATAGTTGGGTATGCTTGTTTTACAATGTTCCTGAAACGGGCGTGTTCTTTTTCAGGTAGGAGATGTGGCAGTGTCCATATTGCACAGTATGGTAGCCGCTCATTCAGGTATATATGATGCTGGAGAGATTGTTACACCAACCCCCAGAGTAAAGAGGATCTTGTTGAGCTCATGCTGTCTTCCACATATTGCACAAGTAATATTTTTAAGTGCCTGTCCTTCTATTGGTTGTCTGTGCTCTTGTCCCAAATTGGCCAACTGAAAAATCTACTCATACTTATTAGAATAAAAAATTGCTAAAAACGCAGAAAGTTATGCTTATTATTGTAACTTTTGTTTATTTACCTGGAGAGCCTGAAAAATGTGAAGGTTGATATGTGTTTCAAATGAGTTCCATCAACCTTTGTCCTCAAATATTTGAGATTTTCAATCTGGCAGTTCTACTATTTGTATTCGCTTAGGGATAGTAAGTCGAGGATTATGTTGATGGATATGCGTGGGTGGGGTACAGCATTTCCGACTTATGTTAAAAGAGTTCTCTACCAACTAAATTTTGCTTGTACGTAGATCTGGTACAAGTTGGTTCAAAAGAATTATGAAGGGCTGTTCATTTTGTTTTTCCCTTCCCTCAATCTTTACTCGCTTCAACGAGCAGGCCATTCTTTCACGTACATAAAGCACTGGGCCCCTTAAAGCATTCCTTTGGTTATGAGCTTGGTACATAAAAGATTGATATGTGGCACGTAGAGTAAAATAGGATCAGAGCTTTATCCTACAATAAACCGGTTGCCTTGCAAGCCATTTAAAATGGGAGTCAGTTGTCAGGTATTTATGCTTATTGTCCCATGGGATGCACATTGGAGACTGATTGAGCAAACAATTGTAGAAGGGTCACTGGAACTGTTGCACCTCCTTAAACTAAGATACAGTTTCCGTGTAATATGACTTAGGATATCCGCGTGTACTAGTATCCTTAAACTCCTGGTGTTTTAAAGATGCAACTTTTCATATTCTCTTGTGCCTTTTCATGGTAATTATATTACAACACTTTCACTTTGGAAGTGGGGTAACTTTTGTTCCTTTCTTTGCCTTCCACAGAGGTTTGAGATGATTTCGTTATTTTTTCTTTTGTTTTTAAGCTGAACTAGGCAGTGGCTGGATGGTGGCTCCATCATTGCACATTTCAGAGCTTTGGTTAATGAACCAAACTCTTTCCTCTATTTCTTATGTGCAGGCAATGCTTTCTGGTGAACCGACTATTGTTGATGCTGCTGCTGCTCTGCTGAAAGCTATAGTTACTAGGAACCCAAAAGCAATGATCCAATTATACAGTACAGGCGCATTTTATTCTGCTCTGGCTTACCCTGGATCTAATCTTCTTTCAATTGCCCAACTCTTCTCAGTGACTCATGTTTATCAAGCTTTTCATGGTGGTAAGGAAGCTGCAGTTTCCTCTTCTCTACCTTTGGCGAAAGGAAGTGTTTTGGGCGGCCTCCTACCTGAGTCATTGCTTTATGTATTGGAACGTAGCGGCCCAGTTGCTTTTGCCGCAGCAATGGTTTCTGATTCTGACACTCCTGAGATTATTTGGACACACAAGATGCGAGCAGAAAATCTGATCCGTCAGGTAGCCCTGAATCTGCAACTGGAGTTTGCTACTTGTATTTCACCCCAAGCATCTTTTGTAAACATTTAGTATTTACATTCTAAAACATGGTGGTACTTGAGTCATCCTCAATGCAAATAAGTGCTGCATTTAACTCTCCGTTTTATTTGATTAGGTTCTTCAGCATCTTGGTGATTTCCCTCAGAAATTGTCACAGCATTGTCATTCCTTATATGACTATGCTCCAATGCCACCAGTGACATATCCAGAGCTGAAAGATGAAATGTGGTGTCATCGTTATTATCTTTGAAACTTATGTGATGAAATTAGATTTCCTAATTGGCCTATTGTTGAGCATGTTGAGTTTTTGCAATCATTGCTAGTAATGTGGAGAGAAGAGTTAACTCGAAGGCCAATGGACCTTTCTGAAGAAGAAGCTTGCAAGATACTAGAGATTTCCATTGATGAAGTATCCAGAGACGACTCCCCTAAGAAACCAAGTTTTGAGTCAGTTGAGGAGATACCTAATATATCAAAGCAGATTGAGTTTATTGATGAGGAAAAGCTCAAGAGACAGTATAGGAAACTTGCAATGAAGTATCAACCAAACAAAAATCCTGAAGCGAGGGAGAAGTTTCTGGCAGTGCAGAAAGCTTATGAGTGCTTGCAAGTATGCCAAATTCCTTTATCCTGTGTGAGGATCTGTCGTTACTCATAAAAAACGGAGACTATATGATTAAGCTTGAGGGAAAAAAAAGGAACATATAGACAAGGGATCTTATAAGCTGCCAGATCTTATTTCAAATGAATTAGTCGACTTGTTTAGGACGCTGTTTTCACAATTAAACTGTTTATTTGACTAGTAAAAAGGTGCTCTAAAGGTATTTATGCTGTCAAGATGAGCCAAATGCTTTTTTACACACATAAATGGATATCAGTATTGGTTTTAAATATATCTTGGAACTAGGAAGGACATGGGACTATATATATATATTTAATTCTTAGATATGATACTACCTCAATTTAAGGTGTGGACCAAGAAATAATTTAAATATATAAATTTAAGTGGCTTTTGCGGAAGAGTGAAGATGTAAATCATAGGGCTTTCCTATGAGGTTTGGACTACTTACATATGTTTCCCTTTGGTTTTGTTGCCTCCATCTCATATTTCATTCTGCAATCAGTAAATTCTTGGAATATGATCAGCAAAGTTGGACAAAATTCCTAAACTGGATCCCTACATATGAGGGTTTTTATGAGGCATGTCTTTGGCCGGAATGCAATCCTCTTTAATTGGTTGTATTTCTTCATATTTGAGTTCCATGTTTCATATTTTCTTTTTAGTGATCTACTGCTTTCTCATTCCTCTTCCTTAGGTGACCATGCAAGGATTGCAAGATCCCCAGACTTGGAGGTTGTTGCTTCTCTTAAAGGGCCAGTGTATTCTATATAGGCGATATGGGAATGTATTGATGCCATTCAAATATGCTGGATATCCTATGCTCTTAAGTGCCATTACAGTGGACAAGGATGATAACAATTTTCTTTCCTCTGATCGAGCACATCTTCTAGTTGCATCCTCGGAGCTTGTTTGGTTGACGTACATTCATCATCTGCCTTTAATTTCGATATCAATCTTCTTTAGATAAGTACTTTGTAAATGTACTTTTGCTTATGTAAGTGTGAAAACTTAAGCTTTATGAACAATATGAATTTTGAAGCCACTGCATCAGCTGGCACATGACTGTTACATCTTACAAAAACCACTCCGATGTTTCTCAAAAAATTGCCGTACCTTGATGTTGTAGTTTTCTCTTGTGGTCTGTTACTTGAATCGAGGTCCATTTACAAACTTGAGGGTTCATAGAGTTAATGTTTATTTGTTCAGTACCTTTTGTCGAGTCAATTTGCTTGCGAAGAGAGTCCAACTTTTATTTTAAAATTGAACAAAATCTTGGAACTATTGTGTTGAAGGTACTTTATGGTGACTATTCTTTGAAAGACAAAATTTCTTTATTCTACGGCACTGTGGAAGTTTATGGTTTATGAACATTGTGAACTGTGCATCAGCTGCTATGTGCCTGTTATATCTTAAAAACCACTCCACTGTTGCAAACTGCTTTATCATGATGTTATGGTCTTTCTCAGGTGGATTATTTTGTTTGAATCCAGGTCCATTTCAGAAACTTGTGGTTTTATAGGGTCACTTTTTGTTTGTTCAGGTACCTTATACCATTGTTGCTCCAATATGATTCGACGGCGGAGGAATCAGATAAGACGGATGCACATGGTGTTGGAACTAGCGTTCAAATAGCAAAAAACATACATGCTGTAAAAGCATCTCATGCCTTGTCAAGGCTTAGTGGTTTGGTTGACGAGGAGATCCCGACACCCTACAATCAGGCTGCAGCTGATGCCCTTAGAGCTTTACTAACCCCTAAACTTGTAAGCATGCTGAAAAATAAATTAGCAAAAGACCTCCTATTCACATTAAACTCAAACTTGGAGTCCCCTGAGGTAAATGCTGCAGATTTTGCATTTTGACAAAGAAAAAACATATTGGGTGCTACTTGAGCAGTGCCTCATCTTCTTGCATCAGTATCTGCATATTTTCTTTGAATGTTGTGAAACTCAGAGCACTATAACAGGGCAGGCTTCTTAACATACCTTTTCTGATATGTAGGCAATACTTGCTGCTTCTTCTTTTGTAAGTACTTTGTTGGTTCTATTAGATGTAGATAACTGAGGGAAAAAAGAGAGGAAAGCAATATGTTCTACATGTTTGTGTTATTAAAAGGTTTCAAATTTACGTCCTTAGATCTTCTTGGCTTTAACTACTTGGTATGTAGTTGTCATGAAGATTCTATAACTGATTCAAGTTTCACTTTTTTTTCTTTTCCCGATTTTCTTTTTTACTAGCAAACCCGGGTGTGGTGGTGGCATGGATGTTTTCTGGACGTTCTGCATTTAAATCTAGAGAACTTAATTTTCCTTTGAACTGTCTTTTGCACTGGACATAGTCTTTAATTCAAAGAATCTCTTGTGGTTTCTCATCCACATATGTTATGGTACCCGTCGCATGTGCAATTTCTTCAAATTTGTACTGTAGCCCTCTAATTTATAGTTCTTTCTTTTTTGTCTTCCATCTTTCTTTTAAACTCTTCTAATGAAGTTCATCACATAATTTTCTTTCAGTTACATTTGCTACGCTTGGTGAGAAGACCACGGTGATGTTCTCGGAAGTGCTTTAGTATTGGTGCTCCATGGTGCAGGTGACTATTCACAGGCTATCATATCATTTTTATCATTTGTCCCCCAATGTTTTGTGTTGTTGGGTTCTCATTTTCTTGAATTTTTGACTAATTGGAGCGTATTTCTTCATTGTTTTTGCTGCTCTGATTTAATTTATCTAGTAATAATAGCATTTGTGTTCTACCACCTTGCATATTTGCTTCTTTGCTGCTGAAACTCTGTTGTTCTCCATTTTCAACTTTCTTGTTCACAGTATATAACAGCATATATACTCAACTAACATATTGTAGAACTCTTGTAAAGTTAATCTGCTCTTGTGGTAGAGATTGTGTACTTGCTTGAGTGCTTGGACTCACGTTGAAGTAACTTCCTCCTCGCTTATACAACTTTTTGACAGCATAAGAATTGGCGGATGAGGAATACAGTTGTCGAACAAAACCTTCCAGCCAAAAAGGTGAGAATAGATCCATCCTAATACGCTTTCATTTATTATTTAAAAGGGTATATAATTGAAATAATACATAAGTGGTGTTCACACTTTTATTATAGTATAATATAATAATATATATAACTGTAAATGAAAAGCATATTAAGTTATTGTGTATATTATAAATTTGTGAATGATTAGCTATTCTATTTCTTCATTTATAAGTGTTATTAAATAATTTTATAATTAATTTTTAGTTTTTAATTTATTTGCATAGGATAATGGAGATAGTATTTGTTATTTTTTATATTTCTTCTTTTTCGTGATGACAATTATATCTCTTTCTTATAATAATAGATTGTTAAATTATGTAAGTAACTTTGTGTAATTAGTTAATTTATGTAAAATCAAGTTAGTAGTTGAATTCTAACTTGGATGTTATATGATAATTGGATTCTAACGGAAATGGTTTATATGAAAATTATATTACATAATAAGAATTATTTATGATTTATTATATATTAAAAATTATTTGTAATGAGAAAGTCACCATTATTTCTTTTATTTTATATTTGTTTCACTTATTAATTAAACTTTTTATTTTATTTGTGGTGTTGTAGGAAAAAAATGTTTTAAAATTGATGAAACGAATTGGACTGCTACAAATTAAAATTTTAATTGATTATTTAATTTAAAGATTAATTAAGAATTTAATGATTTAGAAATTACATATTGCTAGAAAAATTATTGAGCAAACCAAATATTTTAATGCAATATATATGTTAAGTAGTAAGACATCAATTATCTATAGGCTTGTTACACACATACACATATATATATATATAATTATATTTGTTATCATTATTTATGGTTTAATGATTTTGAATTTTAATGTGTATAAATTTTACAAGCTCGATTTGAAATTTGACCAATTTTTTAAGAATCTGTTAACGTTAAAGATAAAAAAAAAAAAAAATCACATCAATGGCTAAATAAGTCGAAATTAATCTTATATGTAAATATTTGGAACCACGTGACCAAGGCATTTATTTGTACTTTCTGTCTACATGCATATTATATTATACAATTATATTAGTATTTTTGTGATTTATTATATATTACTAATAATATTTTCATATTATTATATTATTATATATAGGCTTTTTGTTTTATTCTCTGTGTACCAATATTATAGGGCAAATTACATGTTTTTGATTTCTTAATGTCGTATAATAGGACTTTTAAAGAATTTACATGCCTTCTATAATTATATTTGTCATATCGTTTATGAATTACCTTTATTCCATATTATTAGATAGATATTTATTTGCTTTATTAGACAATAAAAAAGGAAGAAAATTGAATTTATTGTACGAAATAAATAAATAGTTCATATCGTTATAATATTTGTAATTATAATTGAATTTATTGTATTTATAGTTCTCATATAGGATTAGGAGTTAGGATATAAAATGATGGTCTTATAACTGATAGTAGAAAATTAGAATTACGTCATTTAATTAATATTGATATGTCATATATATATATATATAGGATGATGTTAATATTATTATATTTTTATTTTTATAAGTGTAAAATTTTTTATCAATATCTTTGGATCAATTCATAACGGAAAAGGGTTAAGCCTAAAACAATGAAAGTTTCAATGTGTGTAACTTAGAATTTTTTGGAGGAAAATATATTTTTTTTAATTTTTAAGTTAATCCTAAATTTATTCATTAATTATGTCAAATTAGTTGCTTATTTTGTTAATGATGTTTTAGTGGCAACTTAGCTATTTCTTTAATTGTTAATTCATAACAATAACTAGTTAATTTTTATGGATTAGTCGTCATGTACATAATTAACATTAACATGAATGTTTATAAATTTTTAGAGATTTGGTTTGAATTTGACCAAATCCGTAAGAATTTGCAAACATTAGAGATCAAAAATCATATTTAGATAAAACACAGTAGCTTGTGGAAAATATATAATAAAAAAAGTCAAAAATAATCCTATATGTAAATATTTGGACCATGTGACCATGGTATTTATTTTTACTTCTTGTACTCTAAAAAACAAATTCAATTTAAGATAGGATTTTTAAAAAAAATTATTTACATGCATATTATATCAAAGGCTAAAATAACAAAATAACTTTTTTTTTTTTTTGGTGCACTTTCTTTACTAAAAAAAGTAATTGGTTAGACTAAGAATAATTTATGTACTAAAGTTGTCTACATACATATTATATAATTATATATGTTACATTGTTTATGAATTATTATTATAATCATACTGTTCATATTATTATATATTTATTCACTTTATTAGATGGAGATCGAATTTACTGTACAAAATTAAATAAATCGTCTATATGTGGATAGTTATTTTTTTGCACTAGTTGTTCCTTGTTTTGTCATTTTTCTTTTAATTGATTTTATTAATTTATTCTGTGGGTAGTTATTTTTTCGCACTAGTTATGGTATTTCTACGTGTATATAATAAATAAATTTTATAACTTAAAAAGTAATAATTTGTTAGGTAGTGGTTTTAATAATTAAATGATATCTTTGCATTAATTTTTAATAGAAAAAAAGTTAGATGGATAAGTCAGTTTTTTAATTTTATATGTAAGCTAATATTATTACTTTAAATTTTGATTTTGAATAACATCAAAAATTAAATAAAAAAACTAATTTATTATATATATTAAAATAAAAACTTCAATAAAAAATTATAATATATGGTCAGAATTTATTATTAATGTATATAACCAAACATTATGAACATATCCTTGCTGTGATGTTTCGCAATAAAGTTAGTAAATAAAAATTAATTTTTAATTTATTTGATCTTAATTGTCAAAGTTCATTAAAATATTTTCAATAATGATTTAATTCAAATAAAAGTTTTATTTCAAATTTTACTTAAAAGTTTATTTATTTCATATTAAAATAAATAATTTGAAAATAGGAGAAAGAATATTCCATGATTTTCAGTTTTTTATTAAATTATGGGCAAAAAGAATATTTATCTGGCTGGGCAGTGGTCTTAAAAATTAAACTTTATGAAACATAATTTTACTTGTATATTATTAAGTTTAGAAATTATACTTATATGTTCTGTCAAAATTCTCCATTTACATTTTACCTTTTTCGATGTATGATTTTACCTTTTTCGATATGATTTCGACGTAAAATGTTGACTTTAGCAAATAAGAATTATATAAATTTTGAATTTCGTCAGTCATTATATATTTTTATGTATATTTTTGTACTTAGGATGAATATAGGTTATTTATATGGAATGGAGTTAATATTATCATATATTCTTTTTATAAGTACAAATATTATTACATATAAATGTGATTGAGGGGGTAAAATTGAAAATTTGTGTAACTTTTTTGCTATCGTCAATATTTTTCGTCCAATCCTTAACAAACAGGGTTAGATTAGAATTTTTGTTTTTTGAGAAAAAGTGTAATTTCCATTTTTAAAAGCGATATAAGTATAATGAACCTTAGATTAACCATTTCTCAATTATCTTCTTTAATCATATGATTATATTATTTGAAACGTTGAGGTGGATAAGTTATTTGGTCCTTATTTTATATTATATTTAGATTTAATGGTGACTTATTATTTTCATGAGTAGATTTGAATGTAGTCTAATTATTCATAATTTCTTTAATATTATGCTTATATATTCCTATTTATATGGTAGGTATTAATTAATTTTGTTAAATTTATAATTATAATCATATTATCAATCAAACGATGGGACTTCATACCTAACTTAATTTTTCTTTTTTTTTTTCACTTATGTACTCTAAAAAATAAAATTAATTATTTACAATTAAGAATAATTTATGTACAAAATTAAACTTAAAATTAAATGATAATAGGACTTTTTAAAAAATCTACATGCATTTTATAATTATATCTTTTGTACTATTTATGAATTACCATTATAATCATTTCTATTATTAGATATATATATATATATATATTTATTCGCTTTATTAGGAAATAAAAAAAAGAACAAAATTGAATTTATTGTACAAAAATAGTCCATGTTTTAGTATATCTGTAATTATATATCATATTTGTGTTTATATATTTTTATGTATATTTATAATTTTCATATAAAAGTAGGAATTTGGACATAAAATGCTGACTTTAGAAGTGATCTTAAAAATTAGAATTACATGACTTAATTAACATTCTTAGTCATATATATATATAGAATGAGGTTTATATTTACAGAAAAGTTCAGAGACACCCCTGTAAATAATAGGAATGTTGTAAAAAACTCTCCATGAAAATTAAGGTATCATATACTCCATAAAATAAAGTTCAAAAAATTCCATCTGTACAAAAATTGGACCACATGTGCTTAGATTGTAATTTTTCTATGAAAGTATCTTTATTTTTTTTTATATCGTTGCCATTCTCTCACTTGTAATATATTTAATATTATATATATAAATTTAATAATTAAATATTATTTATATAATACTCTTATTTAATTATGTTGTTATACATTTTTAATAATAATAAAATATTCTTTTATATAAGAATTAGTTAATTATTTATATAATAAAATATTATTTTAATTAAATTAAAATTATATTTATATATATATAATTAAAAAAAAAACAACAGACGTCGCCCAACGCAACGAGGGCGATGCCGGTCGGCCAGATCTGGGCAGTTGATAGTGCCCAAATAAACGGTGGGGGAGGAAAGGTCACCGGAAGGAGGGGGGGGGGGGGGGGGCTGTTCGGAGGCGAGAGGGCTGGGGGGAGGGGGAAGAAGACGCGAGGGGTTATAATTGTTGTTTTGAATTTTTTTTATAAATTATAATTATATACATTATAAATGTATTTTAATAATCATAAATTATATATATTATGAATTAAAATAGTTATATATCAATAAGTCTAGTTTGACCGGTTGATTAGAAGGGGCATTTTAGTCATTATTTTTGAAAAAAATAGACTCAAATTAATCAGGGGGCGGTGTAATTATTTATTCGTGACATAGAGGTGATTTTGGATATTTTGTTATATCACAGGGGTCAAAATAGATTTAACACTATATTTTTATTTTTATAAGTGTAAAATTAAAATTTTATCAATATTTTTGGACAATTCTTAATGGATTAAGTGTGAAAGTTTGAATGGTGTGTGTAATTTCAGAACTTTTTGAATAAAGTGTAATTTTTCATTTTTAAGTTAATCTTGCTTGTTGTTATGTTGTTAATTATTATGTAATTTATTAGACATAGGGGGTGTTTTGCCTATTTTCAAATCAGAAGGGGGGCTTTTGCTGAGTTTTTAAATCACATGGGGGTTTTATACAATTTGGCCCAAATAATGACACTGTTTTTTCCTAAATTTTGGTATAACTATACGTAGATCTCCTATGGTTTGAAAATTTACATTTAGTACTCATGATGTTTGATTCTGTCTAATAAATTTACCTGGCCATCACTTAAAATTCATAAAAATTGCTAATATTTTTTTAAAAAAAGGATGACAATTCATAGAGGTCCTGATAGTGGTCCTGATAATTAAACATTATAATCATAAACACAAAAACGAAATAATTATTTGGATTCTATAAACATAATTCTATCTAAACAAATTTAGTAATGTCAAAGTGTAAGTATGTAACATAAGAGTATATCATATCAAATTATTTTAGGTATAGAATGGCTTGAATATTTTATGGGTAGAATTTGAGTAAAACAATAAATAATATCAATGAATATTTAAGGAGTCTAAATTCGAATAAGATAATAAACCCCCTCTGTTGGTGATTAATTGTGTCCAAATAATAATAATGCCACGCTCGGGCCACAAGCCCAGGCCCTAACACTCAAAGTAAACAAGAAACAAGCTTTTATTGAATTAGGCTATTTATCCTAACTCCAAGTGAACGGCCCTAAGTCGAATGACAAAGTGAGAAATTTCAAAATTTTAGAAAGTAAATTGTGATAATTTAATATAATTTGACCATCTAAAATAAAATACTTTTTTTGAAAGAAAACGTGTACTTTTGAATTAATTTGAAGTAAGAACAATAGAGTAAGCACAAACGAGCAGCAACCACATTTATTTATGTGACAGCACAGTTTTGAGCAACAGGATTCCAACACTGGAGACAGTCAAAAAGTCTTGTGCTCCTCCGTCTGATGTGTTGGTCCTTGATGAGACCTTTTTCCCCATAACATCAAAGAGCTTCAGAGTAAGCATTATACAATCTCCAAGATGATTTTTTGGGAAAAAAAAAAAAAAGAGAGTAGATCTTCCATTTTTCTACCGCATATCCTATTTTGACACCAAGAAATGAGGTTTTTTTCTAGAAATAGAAATGAATTATCACAAATTCATTTGTTTTTCATTAAAATTTTTTTTTTTGAAGAAGCCTGCTCAAATTGTCGATTTGATGCATGATTTGACGTTGTCCTCGAACAATACTTTTTTACAAATGAAGAATTGATTGATGGAGATCATTAGCAAAGAACAGAATTTGACATGTCTAATACTAGACTTATGTGGCCAACTCATTGAGATCATTAAAATGAATCTTTTGGATACTATAAGATAAATGAAATTTAATTATTGAATTTATGAGATTATAAGATAAATGAAATAGTTGTAACTTTCTCATTACAAATAATGATTTCTGAAATATAATAAATTATAACTAATGAGAATATAATATAAGTATAAACTGTTAGAATTCTATTATCATAAAACATCTAAGTTGAAATCCGACTAATAAATATGTTCTAACTTACTACACATAATTTAATAATCTAGTATAATACGAAAAAATGTATAATTGTTAAAAAAAACAAAGTAATATGAAATATGCTAAATTATTCACCTATGTAAATAAATTAACCTATGTAAATAAATTAATTATAAAATTATTTATCTTCCACGTTTTTATAGTACTATCAAGTATCTTGAGGTGAATATAAAATTTATAAGATTTGAAACAATACAAATTTTTTAAATACAAATAATATAAAATATTATTAAATTATAATTTAAAACAATAATATTAACTTAATTAATTTTATTTTGAATATTATTATTGTTGGTACATTTAAAATTAAAATATACTAATTGTAATCTAAAACATAATTGCAAGTTAAGTACATATATATAAAGAAATTCATTACTGTAATATAAGATAGAGAAAATTAATTTGTACATCTCATCTTTATTTTTATATTAATTATAAACTTATTTTAATTTTATACTTTATTTTTAGAAGAATTTCAGTCATAGTTTTTTCTCTTTTGTAGTTAATTTTAGAATTAATAAATTTTGTATTTTGTAGATATAATTATATCTTTTATAAATATATAATAAATTTATAAAAGATATAATCATAATAAAATATATCTATTTTTTAAATAAACTTAGTGATTTTAATTTATATAAATATAAATTAATCCTAAATTTTACATATAGTTTACCTTAGGTAGTTTTTTTGACCAAAATTATAATAAATGGTGAGTACTTTCAATTTCGTTGATTTTTTTTTAATTTCTCATCTTCCATGATAGAGGCTATTTTTAGTAAAGTTAATGCCAAGTAAATAATACAATGTGAATGTAAAAAATAATTAGTACAAAAAAAATAACGATGACATTACTTTTTTATCATTTCAATTTGTTTATAAAAAAAAATAATAATATTAATCTGACTCCACATATGTAGATTGTATTTTATTCTTATAAGTACAAAAAAATATATAAAAAATATTAAAATAGTGACAAAACTAAAAATTTATGTAATTTTTATTTGCTAAGGTCAGTATTTTGCATTTAAACCATGAACATAATCAAATGTAAAATGAAAAATTTATAAAATCACGGACTAACCAAGGAACATGTTCTTTTCACCCATGAAAAAAGAAAAGCACCAAAATATTCTTTAAATTATTTATTTTAGAAATTGAGTTATTATTACGTTTTTTGGTTTATAATTATAATGTTTAATTATTAGAACCACTATCTAGATATTCAAATAAAATATTATTTCTTATAATATTTACTATGTACACGACGACTAGTTCTAAAAATTAAATAGTAATTAATCACATAATAATAAGCAACATTAACTTAAAAATTAAATTAGATATGCAGTTCCATCGTTGGGTTTTCTTTATAATTTTTCTTTTTCCTAAATATTTAAAGAATCTTCCAAAAATTTGGCCATACTATCAACTTTGAAATAAATCCATATAACATTCGTCAATATCTCGATAGAAATCCTAAATAATCATTTGTTGGTGTATTTTGTTTTCAAAAGAATTTCATAAGCTATATTTTTTGTACATATAAGATTTTTAATTTTAGTAGTTATTCAAACAAAATATTATTTTAGAGTTCAAGACATTTATAAAAGAGAAAAAAAAAACAAAAACAAAAAAAGTCTACAATAAACTTAACGACAGGACTTACCTGAGTGGCAAAACACCCAATATAAAATTATCCCATTTTCAAATGATTCATATAACAATAAACTGCAAAGACAAAAATGATTTTTAGTTCTTATTATTTTTTTTAATTTAATTATTATTTGTTTTGAAAATATCTTAATAAATTATTATTATACATAAATAATAAATTGTTTCATAAATATGTACCACAAATAATAATAAATAAATAAATTTAATTTTTTAAAAAAAATCTTAAGAGCTTTGTTTTAATATAAATAATAAATTAATTTTTTAAAATTATTATTTTTGTTTGACATAATATAAAATAAAATAAATTATAAGCAAAATTTGAAACCAAAATAATAATATTGACTTACATAAATGCCCATTCACAATACTACAAATATTGGGGTTGTAAAAAATTTTAGAAGTATTATATCCATAATTTTATCAAGGAGCGATGAGAAATAATAAATACATTTCAATTTATCTGATTTTTCATATTTGATAGAGGCATTTTTAGTAAATATTAAAAAATAATTAGTAAAGAAAAATATTAAAAAAAATAAAGAACAATAATTTTAATCGTTTGTTGAACTACAAATATTATTTATTATGTGGACATAAGAAAAACGTGCAACAATAACTAACTAAAGAACTGACGAACATGGAATATTCTTTCTCCTATTTTCAAATTATTTATTTTAATAGGAAATAAATAAACTTTTACTTGAATTAGAGTATTGAAAATATTTTAATAAACTCTGACAATTAAGAAATAAAAAATTAGAGACATAAAAATTTAGAATTTAATACGTATTTACCACAAATTTTAATAAATAAAATAAGAATTTTATCTTCACATAAATTAAAAATTAATTTTTATTTACTAATTGTATTGCGAAATATCCAAAGCAAGGATATGTTCGTAATGTTTGGTTATATACATTAATAATAAACTCTGCATATATTATAATTTTTAAATAAATTGATGTTTTATCTTAATATAAATAATAAATTAGTTTTTTTAATTTTTTTATGTTATTCAAAATAAAATTTTAAAGTAATAACATTAGCTTACATATAAAATTAGAAAATTGAATAATTTTCTATTAAAAAACAAAGATATCATTTAATTATTAAGACCACTACCTAACAAATTATTACATTTTAATTATAAAAATTATTTATTATATACACGTAGAGATACCACAACAACTAGTGCAAAAAATAAACTACCCACATAATAAATTAACAAAAACAAAACAAGAAGTACAAGAAGCAAAAATAAATATTATGGTCACGTGGTACAAATATTTACATATAGAATTATTTTTTACTTTTTTTATTTTATTTTCCACAAGCTACTGTGTTTTATATAATATGATTTTTGATCTCTAATGTTTACAAATTCTTACGGATTTGGTCAAATTTCAAACCAAATCTATAAAAATTTATGAACATTAATGTTAATGTTAATATGTACATGATGACTAGTCCATACAAATTAACTAGTTATTATTATGAATTAACAAAATTAATTAAAGAAATAACTAATTTTGCATTAAAACTTTATTAACAAAATAAGCAACTAACTTGACATAATTAATGAATAAATTTAGGATTAACTTAAAAAAAAAATTACATTTTCCTCCAAAACGTTTCAAGTTACACAAACTGAAACTTTCATTGTTTTAGGCTTAACCTTTTTCGTTAGGAATTGGTCCAAAAATATTGATAAAAAATTTTGTACTTATAAAAATAAAAATATAATAATATTAACATCATCCTATATATATATATGACATATTTCTAAAAATATTGATTAAAAATATTAATTAACTGACGTAATTTTAATTTTCTACTATCAGTTATAAGACAATTATTTTATATCCTAACTCCTAACCCTACATGAGAACTATAAATCAATAAATTCAATTATATTTACAAATGTAATAACCGTATGGACTATTTATTTATTTTGTACAATAAATTCAATTTTTCTTTTTTTTTATTGCCTAATAAAGCAAATAAATATCTACATAATAATATAGAATAAAGGTAATTCATAAATGATATGACAAATATAATTATATAAGGCATATAGATTCTTTAAAAGTCCTATAATACGACAACATTAAGAACCAAAAACATGTAATTTGCCCTATAACATTGGTATACATAGAATAAAACAAAACAAGACCATAAATATAATTTACCCTATACATAACAATATGAAAATATTATTAGTAATATATAATAAATCACAAAATACTAATATAATTATAAACAATTTATGTAGAATTAATTCAATTTTCTTATTCTGAGTACGCAAATAAATATTCTTTTTTGTTTCTATAGTAAATTATATATAATATAAAAAAATATAATTGTATAATATACCATGCATATAGACAATTTCTTTAAAAATAATTATTTTAAAATTCAAAAAGTACAAATAAGTGTCTTGGTAATTACATATAAGATTAATTTTGACTCATTTAGCCATTGATGTGATTTTGTATCTTTAACGTTTACAAATTCTTACGAATTTGGTCAAATTTCAAACCAAATTTGTAAAAATTCATAAACATTAAAATTCAAAATCATTAAACCACAAATAATGACAACAAATATAATTTTATATATATAAGAAAGATATATAGTTATCATCGCAAAAATGAAGAAATATAGAAAATGACAAATACTATCTCATTTATCCTATGCAAATAAATTAAAAACTAAAAATTAATTATAAAATTATTTAACGACAGTCATAAATGAAGAAATTTAATAGCAAATCATTCACAAATTTATAATATACACAATAACTTAGTATGCTTTTCATTTACAGTTATATATATTATTATATTATACTATAATAAAAGTGTGAACACCACTCATATATTATTGATACCGTTTTAAAAAATAAATGAGAGTATATGAGGATGGATCTATTCTCACCTTTTTGGCTGGAAGGTTTTGTTCAACAACTGTATTAATCACCCGTCAATTCTTATACTGTCAAAGAGTTGTATAAGCAAGGAGGAAGTTACTTCAACATGAGTCCAAGCACTCAAGCAAGAACACAATCTCTACCACAAGAGCTGATCAACTTTACAAGAGTTCTACAATATGTTAGTTGACTATATATGTTGTGAACAAGAAAGTTGAAAATGGAGAACAACAGAGTTTCAGCAGCAGATATGCAAGGTGGCAGAACACAAACGCTATTATTACTAGATAAATTAAATCAAAGCAGCAAAAACAATGAAGAAATACGCTCCAATTAGTCAAAAATCCAAGAAAATGAGAACCCAGCAACACAAAACATTGGGGGACATATGATAAAAATGATATGATAGCATATGAATAGTCACCTGCACCACAGGACACCAATACTAAAGCACTTCCGGGAACATCACCGTGGTCTTCTAGCCAAGCGTAGCAAATGTAACTGAAAGAAAATTATGTGATGAATTCCATTGGAAGAATTTAAATGAAAGATGGAAGACAAAAAAGAAAGAAAAAGAAAGAACTATAAATTAGAGGGCGACAGGATAAATTCGATGAAGTTACACATGCGACGGGTACCATAACATATGTTGGATGAGAAACCACAAATGCCAGTACTTTTACAAAGTTACAAACACTATGTTAGTCTGCAAATAGTGAATCTCATTTCAATTCATGCTAAACCAAATTTACAATGGCCTGTTGAAATAAAGATGGTTTATTATATGTTTGTCATTTTCAATAACATTTACCACAAACGTTAAAATTCCTTAATTGGTGTACCTCCTAGATTCACAAGACGAGCTCACTGTTTCGGACTCTTATCTGCACTTATATCTGCATCGCCAGCTGAGTAGCTGCAGGAGATGGTAGTTTCAAAATCTAAGCCACAGCCCAACAATATAGTTTAACATAGAAAGTGTATGAGATTACGTAAATGGTCCACCAATCAATGCAAATTTCACAAACTATAAAATATTGTCCATAGTTTTGCCATTAGCGAAACCACAAACAGAAGAAAATCCCAGAGTTGAACTCATTTTGGATAGCATCCTATCCCATAGAATATATTACCTAGAAGGAAGATGGCTTGGGGTACAAAAGGAGTATCCGTTGTCTCCCTCTAAGCAGACCTTCAAATCTGCGTGAAAGTCTTTCGCAAGTTTGGCAGTGTAATTTTCTTGGTTGCCTGCAGGAAACAGCTTGGAAATCAGACCGTCTAGCACGGATCAGAGATTGGTGCAAAAAATAGATCAAACATCATTTTATTGCCCCATAAATTTTAAACAAAAAAACTACAAACAAAGTCTATTTGCATTGTTTGAGTTTCAAGAGATTGCAAGATTTCTAGGACACCACAATTTGCAGGCAATCATGACACATAAATTGGTTAAAATAGACAGAATAGATGAAATATGACAAAACACAACTGCCGGATCAACTGTTAAGCAAAGAGACAAAATGACACTAACTTCAACTAGATATTATGTTTCACTAGCTTGCTTAAGTTTAGCTGATGTATCCTTCACCTTCACCAACTGTGCAATATGTAGCCGAGTTTTAAGCCTCGATTGAGTAAAACCAGCGAAAACTTCCAACAATTTTTATTACAAGATGATTAGCAACTGCCTATAGAAATTGAATAATGTATTAATTCAAATCCCCAAGATACGCAAAGAGCTAGAATAGTCAATACAAGTCAGCACAAAGTACATATGACATGATGGAGACAGGAAGCACAGAGTTCATGGTGATCCTGATTGGCATCACGGTACCATTCTGGATGATACAGGTATAGACAAAAAGGATGCCAATTCAAGGCCTAAACCCAATGAACTCCAATTCTCAAATTGAACAGCCTACTTAATTATTTCAAAGTTTCAGATCTAGATCTATTAACAAGATGCATATTTCAGAGACCAAATACAATAGAAGGGTAATCAATCTTGAGTAGCATAATCATTCATGATACATGTACTCACAGAGCTTCACAACTCAGTAAATTACCAAATGAAACAATACTTGAGCAGGAGCCCATCACTTTCAATCTTACCCAAATGGACAAAAAAAAAGGAATATCACCAATAACGTCTATTGGAAGATTCGTTACAACAAAATATGACATCTTTTTCTGAATATTAAATTACTAAAAGATTCATTGAATTCTAAAAACCATCATATGTGTCGATTGTGTTTCACATATACTTGGAGTGCAAATTAGTTTAAAAAAAATATGCTTTTCAATATTTAATTCATGTATCACATACATTTGGCATGTAAATTATTTCAGAACAATTCATGCTTTTCAAAAATTCATTTGCACTCCATGTTTCTTGATAATCTACAGTGTCACAACATTATCCACTAAATGTATTAAAACTCATGCACTATGCCTGATCAACCCACAAATTCAGAGCATATGATCATTATCCTGGCGGTTCTATTACCTAGATCCAAACTAGACCCACTATTAGCTGACCTTATCCTGCCCATCCTATGTGAGAGTATGGAAGAACTCCTTAATAAGCCTACATCTACAGTGCAAAGCAGATCAAAGATACATGTGAAACGAAGATACAGAAATCTTCTCAGCAGCTTTAATTTTCTTAAGCCTAAATAAATCATTATTCACTTAGCATTCTCGCATGCTAATCAAAAAACTCACGAAACAATCATAATACCTCAAGAAAAGCTTTTAACAAGGACTTGTAAACTACTAATCCTTTTAGAGCTTTTCATTTTGGTGTGCATATTGTTTTTCCTTGTCCTTTTAAAGGAAACATGGAAGATACCACGGCTGGAAGTCATCTTTGTTGAAAGACTGACTGCTTATAATTTTTTAAAAAAGAAAGGTTAAAAGTAACAAGATTTGATGCAGCTAAATCTGATGGAAAGTAAAACCATGATTAAGTCAGTATCACATTATGATCTAGTTTAGCAGGGGATGGGTCAGCTGACCAACCACATAAAGCTGCCAGCAGTTGACCAATTCATGCAAAAAACACAAACTCAAGGGTTTTAGCTACTAGTTGTTCTAAAAATTTCAGGAAAAACTCACTCAAGAATAATAGGTCAGATAAAATGCAACACAGATTAAAGAGTCATGACTTACATCAGAGGCACTCAGTATGTCACGTACTTTGGTACAATAGGCCCCTACTGTTGCAAATGCATGCAAAACCTACGCGAACACAGCAAAGGGATTATGACCACAAAGAGATTATGAACACAAATATATTTATGGAGAAATTAAAAAAAATAGAACTCAGACCACCTTGAGCAACTTATCATATGAATTCAGAACATAATTTCTTTTGCTAATTATGCACCACTTCTGTCCCACAAGTTTGGTCTGGCATTTTATGTTAGTTCATTGCAAATGTTCCATACTTGGATATAAAGACATTTATCAATCAAAAACAAAAGAGTAAATCTGCAGCACACAGCAACTATACCTGAGGTTCATTTCTCATCTCCTGTTGGCCAGAAGCCTGCTCAGGTACATCCCAATCAACAACACGTCCTTTCACCTGTTCACGGTACAGATCCGAAGCCATAGTTGCTATTTGTGCAGACAACGATCATTGTTGGAGTCCAGACAAGTTCAGGAGTTTCTGTTGTTTGTTCAAGAGCAGTCACAACTGCTTCACCAGGATCATCCCTGATTACCGAGACAAGGCCATCAGGCAGAAATCTTGCCAGAGTTATCGCCACTCTAGGCCCATGCATAGTCTGGCCAACAAGCTTCCCTAATGGCGAAGCTGCTGCGGCTCTTTGCTGCAACGGAATCTCTTCTACACAAAATTTCCATTTTAGAGCGCAAGATAGAATTCTTAAGAAACCGCTATCTATGAGATCAGCATACCTTGTATTGGCAAGAGAACTTCAAGAATGAAAACCACCCCTCCATGCTTTGCAGCTGCCCAAGCTAGCTCCGGCGTGCTAGCCAAGGCATAGAGAACATGCAAAGCTCCTTCACGGCAGCTGGGAGATGAGTGAAGCAACTGTAATAAAATAAGCAGACAAGAGCTATCTGCGACCATTGCTTCCACACAAGGTGCATATGTTGTCAACCGTGACAAAACAAGTAGACATAGCTGAGGAATGTTGCTTGATGAAGAAACAGGAAGAGAAAAGCATTCGAAGAGGGGCAATAGCTTCTCCTTTGTGGAGACCACTGAAGCTAAATCCGGATTCTTTGTCAACAAGCGCTAAAATTACAGAAATTACAGAAAAAAAGGTGTCAAGGGTGACTAAAAAAGTGTCAGACGAAAAACCACCAGACTTCTACCTGAAGGGATAGCAGACCGTATTGAAGAATCTTAACTAGTTCCAAATCCTCCCTCTCCAAGCTTTTCCCATCAAGTGACATGAGTATCCATGCTTGCAGCGGGTGCATTATGGACTAGATGTGATATAAAATCAACAAGGGCAAGACAGAAGTCCTCAAGCTCAGTAATTTGAAAATCTGGTTGATCATTATAGACTCTCAAGTATACGTTTCCAATATAGAGCTCCTTAAATAATACTCTCAAGTCATATGAACCATGATGACTGAGGCTTGCACGCTGCTCTTCCACAAATTTCAAAAGTTCTGCTCGAGTGGAGGAAATTCCAGATTATCTCTAAATGAAAGATCAAGTGAAACTATGTCATGATATCTGAGAGTCCCACAAGGTCATCAACTATGGCATAGAGCATCTACATATGGCCATCACTTGGAACTACAGTATATGTGTTTAAAACATTTTCAATCTAGATAGTTATGGAAAGTAACACCCACACCCCAATTATTATCAGAAAGACAACCTACATATAGATTAGAATTATAGCTTGCACATAACAGATACCCTTTTCTTAATCATTATGCAAAAAATAAAACCTTCAGGCTTGTGAAAAGAACTTCTGGTGCTAAAGCTTCTTCTTTTGTTTTTTTGTTTTTTTTGATGGGGTGGGGAGGAGGAAAATGTGCAAATAGAAACCATATCAAACATAAGAAATGCATGGAAACTTCAAAACTAGTCATAGATAGGAAGGGCATAGATTTTAAGGCCAAACACCAAATTTCTTTGATCTGACAAGATAAGATATACGGAAGAAGATACTCTATTAGATGCAAACAAATAACCTCTTCCCTTAAAGAACCAATAGTTGACCTGCAAGAGATCCTTTGAATTAAATACTATGTCCAGTGCAAAAGACAGTTCAAAGGAAAATTAAGTTCTCTAGATTTAAATGCAGAACGTCCAGAAAACATCCATGCCACCACCACACCCGGATTTGCTAGTAAAAATGTAAATCGGGAAAAGAAAAAAAAATGAAACTTGAATCAGTTATAGAATCTTCATGACAACTACATACCAAGTACTCTCTTCGCAAGCAAATTGACTCAACAAAAGGTACCGAACAAATAAACATTAACTCTATGAACCCTCAAGTTTGTAAATGGACCTCGATTCAAGTAACAGACCACAAGAGAAAACTATAACATCAAGGTACGGCAGTTTTTTGAGAAACATCGGAGTGGTTTTTGTAAGATGTAACAGTCATGTGCCAGCTGATGCAGTGGCTTCAAAATTCATATTGTTCATAAAGCTTAAATTTTCACACTTCACGTAGAAAAGGTACATTCTGCCATTCAAAGAATAGTCATCACAAAGTATCTTCAACACTAGAGTTCCAACATTTTGTTCAATTTAAAAAAAATAAAAATATGAACACCTTCACAAGCAAATAAGTTTTCTATACAAGCTCAGACAGACACAGAGAAAATGCCAGCAACAAAGTCATCCACATGAGCACAAAGAGCATTATAAACAGACCAATATGGTGTAATTACATTATTCAACATCCATATATGAGCTACGAAGAATTATATGGGCAAAAGAGTGAAAAGTAATGAACGAATAGAAGCTAAGTCACTGAGCAATATGTCACTTGGAGCCAGGTTAAGCAATAAATATAGAAGGACAGTCAAGAAATCCATAACAGAAACAGCAGTGTTCTGCAAACTTCCAGATACTAGAATCTCATGCTAGAAAACTGATGAAAGCATAATCATAACAATATAATGATCTATCTTACCACAGTACACCAGCCTTCAGAAGGGCATTTTGAATTTCAGAGGAGATAGAAAGGTGAGCAATGGTCTGCAGGTTAGCATCAATAGCAGCAGGAACAAGCTCAAGTTCAGTGCAATGAACAATGTCATCAACTAATCCCGAAAAATAGAGCATCTCAGTTCTCGCACTTTCAAACTGACTCAAAACCGAAAAGGTTCGCATTATGCTAGCAACAATAGTAGCGGACGGTTCAGTGGCAGGAGTTGTTGGTTGGACCACACACATGCAACAGGAAAGAAGGGTTGCAAGAAGAGGTATTCCACCATCTCTCACAAGCTCTTCACCATTCAATGATGAAGACTCGGCACCTGAAAGTTAAATATGTGGAAATAGCATAAGCAAAAGTACATTTACAAAGTACTTATCTAAAGAAGAATGATATGGAAATTAAAGGCAAATGATGAATTTACGTCAACCAAACAAGCTCCGAGGATGCAACTAGAAGATGTGCTCGATCAGAGGAAAGAAAATTGTTATCATCCTTGTCCACTGTAACGGCACTTAAGAGCATAGGACATCCAGCATATTTGAATGGCATCAATACATTCCCATATCGCCTATATAGAATACACTGGCCCTTTAAGAGAAGCAACAACCTCCAAGTCTGGGGACCTTGCAATCCTCACCCAAGGAAGAGGAATGAGAAAGCAGTAGATCACTAAAAAGAAAATATGAAACATGGAACTCAAATATGAAGAAATACAACCAATTAAAGAGGATTGCATTACGGCCACAGACATGCCTCATAAAAACCCTCATATGTAGGGTTCAACTTAGGAATTTTGTCCAACTTTGCTGATCATATTCCAAGAAGTTTACTGATTGCAGAATTAAATATTAGATGGAGGCAACAAAACCAAAGGGAAACATATGTAAGTAGTCCAAACCTCATAGGAAAGCCCTATGATTTACATTTTCACTCTTCCACAAAAGCCACTTAAATTTATATGTTTATATTTATTTCTTGGTCCACACCTTAAATTGAGGTAGTATCATATCTAAGAATTAAATATATATCTATATATAGTCCCGTGTCCTTCCTAGTTCCAAGATATATTTAAAATCAATACTGATATCCATTTATATGGGTAAAAGAGCATTTGGCTCATCTTGATAAATACCTTTAGAGCACTTTCTATCAGTCAAATAAACAGCTTAATTGTGAAAACGGCGTCTAAACAAACCGACTAATTCATTTGAAATAAGATCTGGCAGCTTATAAGATCCCTTGTCTATATGTTCTTTTTTTCTCAAGCTTAATCATATAGTCTCCATTTTTTATGAGTAATGACAGATCCTCACACAGGATCAAGGAATTTGGCATACCTACAAGCACTCATAAGCTTTCTGCACTGCCAGAAACTTCTCCCTCCCTTCAGGATTTTTGTCAGGATGATACTTCATTGCAAGTGTCCTATACTGTCTCATGAGCTTTTCCTCATCAATATACTCAATCTGCTTTGATATATTAGGTATCTCCTCAACTGACTCAAAACTTGGTTTCTTAGGGGCGTCGTCTCTGGATAATTCATCAATGGAAATCTCTAGTATCTTGCAAGCTTCTTCTTCAGAAAGGTCCATTGGCCTTCGAGTTAACTCTTCTCTCCACATTACTAGCAATGATTGCAAAAACTCAACATGTTCAACAATAGGCCAATTAGGAAATCTAATTTCATCACATAAGTTTCGAAGATAATAACGATGACACCACATTTCATCTTTCAGCTCTGGATATGTCACTGGTGGCATTGGAGCATAGTCATATAAGGAATGACGATGCTGTGACAATTTCTGAGGGAAATCACCAAGATGCTGAAGAACATAATCAAATAAAACTGAGAGTTAAATGCAGCACTTATTTGCATTGAGCGTGACTCAAGTACCACCATGTTTTAGAATGTAAATACTAAATGTTAACAAAAGATGCTAGGGGTGAAAGACACGTAGCAAACTCCAGTTGCAGATTCAGCGCCACCTGACAGATCAGATTTTCTGCTCGCATCTTGTGTGTCCAAATAATCTCAGGAGTGTCAGAATCAGAAACCATTGCTGCGGCAAAAGCAACTTGGCCGCTACGTTCCAGTACATAAAGCAATGACTCAGGTAAGAGGCCGCCCAAAACACTTCGTTTCCCCAAAGGTAGAGAAGAGGAAACTGCAGCTTCCTCACCACCATGAAAAGCTTGATAAACATGAGTCACTGAGAAGAATTGGTGAATTGAAAGTAGATTAGATCCAGGGTAAGCCAGAGCAAAATAAAATGCGCCTGTACTGTATAATCGGATCATTGCTTTTGGGTTCCTAGTAACTATAGCAGCAGCAGCATCAACAATAGTCGGTTCACCAGAAAGCATTGCGAGGAAAGAGTTTGGTTCATTAACCAAAGCTCTGAAATCGAGAAACAATGTGCATATTGATGGAGCCACCATCCAGCCACTGCCTAGTTCAGCTTAAAAACAAAAGAAAAAATAACGAAAACATCTCAAACCTCTGTGGAAGGAAAAGAAAGGAACAAAAGTTACCCCACTTCCAAACTGAAAGTGTTGTAATATAATTACCATGAAAAGGCACAAGAGAATATGAAAAGTTGCATCTTTAAAACACCAGGAGTTTAAGGATACTAGTACACGCAGATATCCTAAGTGCATATTACAGGGAAACTATATCTTAGTTTAAGGAGGTGCAACAGTTCCAGTGACCCTTCTAGAGTTGTTTGCACAATTAGTCTCCAATGTGCATCTCATGTGACGATAAGCATAAATACCGGACAACTGACTCCCATTTTAAATGGCTTGCAAGCAAACGGTTTATTGTAGGATAAAGCTCTGATCCTATTTTACTCTACGTGCCACACATCAATCTTTTATGTAACCAAGCTCATAACCAAAGGAATGCTTTAAGGGGCCCAGTGCTTTATGTACGTGAAAGAATGGCCTGCTCGTTGAAGCGAGTAAAGATTGAGGGAAGGGAAAAACAAAATGAACAGCCCTTCATAATTCTTTTGAACCAACTTATACCAGATCTACGTACAAGCAAAATTTAGTAGATAGAGAACTCTTTTAACAGAAGTCGGAAATGTTGTACCCCACCCTCGCATATCCATCAACATAATCCTCGACTTACTATCCCTAAGTGAATACAAATCATAGAACGGCCAGATTGAAAATCTCAAATATTTGAGGACAAAGGTTGATGGAACTTATTTGAAACCACATATCAACCTTTACATTTTTCAGGCTCTCCAGGTAAATAAACAAAAGATACAATAATAAGCATAACTTTCTGCGTTTTTAGCAATTTTTTATTCTAATAAGTATGAGCAGATTTTTCAGTTGGCCAATCTGGGACAAGAGCACAGACAACCAATAGAAAGACAGGCACTTAAAAATATTACTTGTGCAATATGTGGAGTACAACGTGAGCTTGACAAGATACTCTATCTGGGGGTTGGTGTAACAATCTCTCCAGCATCATCTATATCTGAATGAGCGGCTACCATACTGTGCAATATGGACAATGCCACATCTCCTACCTGAAAAAGAACACACCCGTTTTAGGAACATTGTAAAACAAGCATACCCAACTATAGGTATGCGTATCAAGTAAAGACTCCTTATTTGTCCCTTTGGCGCAGGAAAAACAGAAATTTCTCTACCATAGATATCCTATTTAAATAACAAAAGTAAATAAGAAAGAACCACGTTCAGTAACTAATTTATAATATATTTAGTCTAAGAAATGTAGATGATCATAAGCGCGAAAAATTCTTCGTTATCACAGTAGAAATTACTTTATTTCATATTCTGTGGCGAAAAACTGCAACAAAATGATCATGATCATAGTGTGTAGTCCAGTAATTAGACTCTATAGAAACTAGATACTAATTCAACTCCATCAGTTCAGCAGTAGTTTGATATATAAACAACACTTCAGTGCTATTGAAGATCCCCAAGATCCGCAAAGAGCTACAGTAGTTCAATACAAGTTAGCACAAAGTACAGATGACATGATGGAAACAGGAAGCACAGAGTTCATGGTGATCCTGATTGGCATCACGGTACCATTCTGGATGATACAGGTATAGACAAAAAGATACCAATTCAAGCCCTAAACCCAATGAATTCCAATTCTCAAATTGAACAGCCTGCTTAATTATTTCAAAGTTTCAGATCTAGATCTATTAACAAGTTGCATATTTCAGAGACCAAATACAATAGAAGGGTTTTGGGGGTAGCTGATCATTAACCAATCTTAAGTAGCATACTCATTCATGATACATGTACTCACAGAGCTTCACAACTCAGTAAATTACCAAATGAAACAATACTTGAGCAGGAGTTCATCACTTTCAATCTTACCCAAACTGACTAAAAAAGGAATATCACTAATAAAGTCTACATAAGACCAAACTGTATAGAATATCCTAAATGTAGCATCAAACATCCCATCCCACAACAACGGACCAGAGCATTGTCCAAATAGTTCGATGCCAAAATCCCAGAGATTGCAATTGCATGCTCATGTACATAAGTTCAACAATTTACATAGCAATAGGCATATCATAATTCGAGAAAGGAATAGTAAAAGAATATGGGGACAGTATGTCTACTGTTGTAGACAATTATAGTATATTGCCATTATTGCACTCAAAAAATCAAAACCATCAAGCATCCTCTAAAATGCTATGATACTTTATGACTTAGAGATATCCACCAAATTACCTTCATTTAGCTCCAACTAACATGCATCATTCTATAGTGCGACACAATAATTAGCATTCCCATTGTGATCAAAAGTCATGTATTCCATAAACGAAGCAATTATTTGCATATATTTCAATTTTAAATAATAATTATTATCTTACCATAGGTTTCTGCAAAGGGGCATAACAAGAAGAGGAATGCCGGTTAAATACTAAATTTCCAAGAGACCATTTCTGCGTGATACCAGAAGAGGATCACACATAAGAAAAGAAAACAAACCTATAGCATAACGAGACTGCAAGATCATATGATAAATGGAAGCGAGACACCATTGGAGGACACCTAAGAGCTGCACTATGTATTGCAGCTTCTCTTGCAACACTCGACGATTCAGTATTAGCCATATCAGCAGCATCTCCACAATAATATCCTAAAACAATAAGATCGAATAAACAGAATAAGCACTTTAATTTCAGATATTGATATTAAATAACTTCTCTAGATAGATCAACATAAATATCGATAGGAATTAAGCCAGTACAAGTGACTTACCAGGACTGAACCCCGAGTGATAAGCTCTTGGGAAGTGACAACAAATTCTCGAGCTTTTTGCACCAGTAGTCAAGAAAAACATTGATTTAAGAGAGTGACTTACAATGCAACCAAAGATTAAATCACTAAAGATAAAGAACAACAGAAAGTAACACAGACCTAATATTAACAAATGATGGTATCTAATGTATCTGTTTATTTTTCAATGGATAAGAAAATCCCTAGCAGAACGCTAAGTCCTCAAAGGTACCTAAAAGATTTTTACAGTACTTATGTTCCATATATTCTTCTCATGATGTAATCTTTTTTTCATTTTAAACACCTTGCTACGAGCGCATAACTCAATACCACCCAATATCTATTGTCGAGTATGGACTTGAATTTTACTCCTTCAACACTTCAAGAGCATAAAAAGATAAATGCAGGAGAGCACTAACACACCTAGGCCCTCAAAAGAATAGCTCGCACTACCAATGAACTAAATGGGTTCTGCATAAGACCCCAGCAGTTGTAAACTGTAGGGTACAAATGATAAATATGATATGATAGCATATAAATAGTCACCTGCACCACGGAACACCAGCACTAAGAAGCACATCCAGGGACATCATCTGGTGTTCTCATCAAGTGTAGCAAATGTAACTAAAAGATATCTGATGAACTTCATTAAAGAGTTTAAAAGAAACATGGAACACAAAAAAGGAATCTGATTTTATTTTCAATATTAGTCAACAATGATTCCCAACCTCACATACCTGGATACACCGCATTCATGGGCCAGTAAAGTACAGATTAGAAGTGAAAAATTTATAATACTTGTCTATATGCAGCATGGTAGACTTCTTTAACTCTTACATGCAAGCACATACATTTTCCTTTTAAGGGGCGGTCATGTAAGATGCACTACTGCTATATACTGAACTTGCACCCTCACCCTGCTGGGATGGCAATCTAAAGGGAATAATTCATAAGATTAAAGAAAACTATAATAATATAGAATTTAAATATTGTTACAATAAATACAAGGCCAGAATCTATCTCCTCCTCCTCCCAACCAAAAATAGTAGTCACATAAGAAAAGGCATGCCTAAAGTAGAGGATTTTACACAAAAAAATTTCAGCACAAAGAAATGTGACAATTTTTTAATAAATCAATAAAGAAAAGAAAGGACTGCCGCAATGTCTTTAAAGTTATTGCCTCCAACAGAATGAAATACTATGTGCACATAATCTCAAAACACAAATGCCGCAATACATTACGCAAATGCTAACTTCTCATAACGAGGGTAAGAGGCCAATCACATCACAACACTTCGTTTTGCCAAGTATAGAGGAGGGCAATCAAGCTTCCACAAAATCTATGGGTTTCTAAATGTTATCATCCTCGATGCTAGCACAATACCCTTTTATCTCCTTACATCGACCTAGTCGGGACGGATTTCGCTTTTCTTTCTTTTCTTTGGCCACTAATGAATTTTTTTTCTTTTTTCTTCCCCTTTTGCTTTAGTCACGGCTTTTTTTTCTTTTTTTTTCCTTTTTTTTTGCCCGTGACTTGTGTTCTTTAGGCCGTTTTCCGGTCTTTTGACGCGAATGACAACACTTGTGGTGAAGGCACCCGGTTACTCAACCAAAAAACGTCGCATTCTGGCCTTTTGACGCGAATGACAACACTTGTGGTGAAGGCACCCGGTTACTCAACCAAAACACGTTTTACCTAAAGTGCTTTGCATACTCATAGCTCCGGCCACCGTTTTACGTGAATAACAACATTTGTGATGAAGTTACCCAGTTACTAAGTGACCTAAACCAGCGGAGTAGATGTAATTTCCTTTTTCTTACTTTTTTTTCTTTCTTCTTTTTTTCCAGAAGGGGAAGGGCCTTTGATTTTTTCAAAATGGATGCATGTCCCATGTTAGGGATATAAGGATCAATCGGGTAGAGTTTTAGCAAACAAATATGATCTCACAAGAATCCTAAGATTTAGTAGAAGCAAAGATATTCCAACTCTCTTTCAAAGCAATTCAAAATGCATGAAATTATGCCTCAACAACTCCACAGTTAATCAAAGCAACAATCACATAATGCTAGTGCACATTCATGTCTCAATCTTATGACTTCCTAAATCACATTTATTTGTCAAATTACTAAAAAATAATATAAACGGAAGTAGTTTGATAGTATCTGGCAAAAGAAAACAAAACAAAAGTAGTTTGATAGGATAACAAAAGATAAATGAAAACTTAAAAAGAAGTTACCCTCTGGTTCCTATCTGTTAATTAACACTACATATATGTCACCGAATTCTTTACTTTTGAAATGGTTTTATCTCATTTGGAAGGTGAATCGGGCTGTTCAAATCAAAATTAGAATATGAGAAGTTTCATGTAATTTCAATTGAACCAAGAGTCTAATCCTAAAATGCTAAACAATTACAGACATCCCGACAACAAAACATGTCTCACAGAGCTTGATATACCACAAAGAACAATATACATCGTTTACTTGAATGAGATAACATAAAAGCACAACCAAATAAAACAAGATGAGAAACACCCCACACCACAGTAGTAAAGTAATTGAAAACCACTAAAAAAGCATCCAACACTATTTATCAAAGGAACAAACTTGCCATAGATAAAAAGAAAATCACAACCCCATAATGTAGATTATAAATATCAAGAACTCAAGGCAAACAATGCAAACATATAAAGGAATGCTTGATGGATGAAATGAAGAGTGAAAGCCAAGAAAATGATCAACTTTTACCACCGTTATCACTTTGCAAAGACTTTCTAGTTTCTGTGTAATTGTTTTCAAAGACCGTCTTTGCCACCTCATACACCTTCCATTCGCGTCCAGCATGCATGGACATAAGAAAAACAGATAATTTTGAAATTCCACAACCAAACTGCATGTTCAGAAGAGGAATTAGTGTAGTGTGCATCATTCGCCATTGTTGGATAAATAAATTACAAATAGAACTTACTTCTAAAGTCTTCATGACTCCTCAAGCTCTACCGCCTTCTTGGACCATTCCTCCGAACCTTCCTTAAACGAGTGTACAAGCTTGGTTACCTATGTGGTCCAGAAACATTGAAACACAAAGACGTTGACAAATGCATTAGATGTGGCAAATGTCTACACATATATATATATATGAACAACCAAAGCATTGCTTAAAAAGATAAGTAGTTGTTAAGACAAAGCCTTAACCAACCATCAATCATGAACTTATAAGGGCATCATACAACTAAGAACAACATGAATCATTACATAAACACAAACACAGCCAAAAGTGACACTCTTATAAACAAGACCGTCGTGCTTTGTTATGTTGATCGCCAGCATCGTAAGTCCTCAAAGGTACCTAAAAGATTTTGACAATACTTATGTTCCATTTATTCTCCTCCCAATGTCATTGTGCTACTAGCGCTTAACTTAATACCACCCAATCTCCATGCCCAAATATTATACTCCTTCAACCCTTGAACAACATTAAAAAGATAAACGTAGGACGAGGACCAGCCCACCCATCCACTCAAAAGAATAGCTAGCACTACCAATGAACTAATGAATTGGTTCGCATAAGTTTGAGATCTATTAACAAGTTGCGTATTTTCGAGAACAAATACAATAAAAGTGTTTTGGGGGTAGCTGATCATAAATCAATCTTGAGTAGCATAATCATTCATGATACATGTACTCACAAAGCTCCACAACTCAGTAAATTACCAAATGAAACAATATTTGAGCTGAAGCTCATCAGCATCAATATTACCCAAACTGACTAAATACAGGAATATCACGAATAACGTCTACATAAGACCAAATTGTACAGAAAATCCTAATTTGAGATTGTTCAAACAGCAGAAACACCCTCTCACTCACAATATGGTATTAGATGATGAATGTAATCAACTTGGAAAGGAGACTGAACTGTTCATGGTAATAACCAACAATGATAAACTGTGAAGGCCCTTCCATCAGAAATTGAAGCTGGTTCTTGAATTAGAAGATAAAGAGGGATGAAAATTGGATTTGGACAGGTCAAGGGGACCAAACATCAGAAAAGAAAAAGTGGCTTCCATTAAAACTTCATGTAATAGAATTCATCATTCACAAAAAGAACTAGCATGGTTCTGAAAATTAACTGTTACAAGTCATAAGAAAAGCGGAAATCTCTGCTCACCAGATGCATACGAGATTATTTGCCTTTTCAATGGTGAAATATAATGAGCCCCTTGGAATGCAGCAGCGTTTCAGTACATTGAGTGGTCTGAAATCAACGGAATATGCCTTCTGAAAGCCATCCAGAATTGCCACCATTGTCAAGTTTGCAGGTCTCCTGTCTGATTCATATCCTCTTAGCAATGACACTTAAGCAACCATGGAACGCTCATGATTTAGATAAATGTTCACGTCCTACAAATTGTCACATCTTAAGAGCTGGAATAACAAAGGAAGATTACGCAATAATTATACAGACATGTACCCTCAGGTTTGTGTATTACGGATTAAACGAAAAAAAAAAAAGAGGGAAAGGCCTGCGTATTGAAAAAATTATGTTTCCACTCTTGCTCATATTTTACATTACATATTCCACATAAAAAACCGGATGCGGTGGGTGAATTTATGATGTAAAGTTGGACTGCATTGGGCATCTTAATTGTTAAAAACCAGATGGGGTTTTTGTAACATGCTCAAACCTTAAGAGATATCTTTCATTATGCCAAGGAATGTTAGCATACCTCCCCAATATCAGATCCAACTGCAATGCCTTCAGCAATAACCTTTCAAAGAGAGAATGCATCTCCAAATCCCATATTAACTCCTTGACCAGCCAAAGGATGAACAGTGTGTGCAGCATCACCGATAAGAACAACACGTTTTAATGTGATTCAGAGACAGTGGAAACACCATTCTTTCAGATGCTACTTTAGTCACTCTGGGAGGAACTTCAAAACACTCATTGGCGGATACTGTTGTGTCTCCAGTGAGCCAAGAGAATGCAGCTCTGCCACCAAACAGTTGAGAATTTGGATGTGGGCCATAGCCATTGTCAAGAGCACGATCTATTCTCTCACAAAATCAACTTCTGACATGGATTTGCGGTTCAATGACTCTTCAGGGGTCATTGTCCAGACGATATTGCTGAAATTGTCCCCAATTGGCAGAAGTGCAATAGGGCCATTAGGGAGAAAACGTTGCCAATCACAATGATTTTCCTCCATATGCTCTACAATACATATAATTGCATTCTGAGAACATTTCCATCCAGTTGAATTTATTCCCGCTAACTCCTTAACTCGTGATTTGGACCCATCAGCTCCAACCTTCAGTGAGCACCATATAGCAGGACAGCTTAATTCAACATCTTTTAAGCATTAAGAGTAGATTGATGGTTTTTTCTTACAGATATAAGGAGAAATTTGAATAGTTAAGTTCTACATGAAACTTACCACTAATTTGGCGTACAAGCTATTCCCATCACTAAGTTCCAATTTAGCTAAAGATCCATGAGGACTTGATGCGGATCTTGAATGTATGGTCATTGAGCTTAATCTGGAAGGATATATTTTCTGCTGGAAAGCTGTGTTCTGTAACAAGTATAATGTCACTCAAAAATAGCGAGGATACACAATAAAATCTTCAATTTAAAGTACAAACAATTAATGAACCTTGCGAATATTATGCGTAATTGGCAAGGCTTGCGGAAAATTAACAAAAAACTTTCATCAACAAACACTATTCCAGGCCTCAAGAAAGCATCTTACTCTATAATAAGGAAGATGATCTCTCCTTAGAGATACTATAGTGACAGACTATACCTCCCTCTTCTGAAATTATCAAAGTCTCAGCTCCAAGTTCTCTTCATTGTAAAAAAAAAGGCGCAAAAGGGAAGTTCCAAACTACCCTCACTTAAATAAACCAATAAACAAACAAAAAGTAAACAATTATGAGGACCTTCCACCCCTTTCAAGTTTACAATATTTCCGTGCCTAATCTCCTTAGTCTGCAGAAATATAAATGTGTATCCGTTTTCAGTCTGGTTATGCTAATATGTTATTGTTATCTTTTCAAAAATGCGTATCGGAATGTCATTCTGAAACTACAGGATTGGGCTTTAATAGTTGGTCTCCTGTGTGAAGATGTAACAATGTTTTGCTAGTGTCGGGACATGAACTCAAGAGGAGCATGACAATACTTACAGAATCAAATGTCTCTAGTGGAAGACTCTCCAAGTGACGTCGAATGACTGCATTCCCTTCACGATGGACCAGTTTTAAGTTAACCAATCCTGAAATGTCAAGGCCACCATCTGTTAACTTCTTTTCTCGGTCCTTTTCAGGAACCTCGTTGAGCATCCATAATTCCGATCCTGGAGCCAAAAACGCCTCTAACACCTAAGAAATGGCACAGCAGTATAACAAACAAGTTCTACAGATAAGAATCAAGGAATTCAGAAGCCTAAAGTTAAACTAATATAGCATTTGAACAAAAATTTATATCCAGAAAGTGATATTAGAGATGGTTTAAAAAGCAATTCAGTTTTGGATTAAGATCAGGGTGCGCACATTGCATGTCAACATTTCACAATCAGATGTTCAAAAAGCGATTAGCATTACAAAGTGCGTGAAAGAATGCTCTATTTTGTCGATGAGCAATTAAAGGAGAAGCTGACTGAAGAACAAGACTAAGATAACATGCTTAGAATTTTTTGGGAAAGACGAAACTTAAGAAGCATATGCACAAGAAGATTATCCAAATTTCCAAATTTCTATATGTAAAAAACAAACATTTTCCAAATTTAAGTACCTGTAAGCATGATAATAAAGATCTATGAAGCAATTTATTCTCCACAACTCAACTAAATGAAAACCACAAATAAGATTATCTGTGAATATTACAGGTTTCATCACGGAAGGAGACAGCCGCAGAATTGTGCTTACCCTAGTATTTCTTTGTTAATGTCTCTGCATTGTACCTTGTATATCCAAAACCAGTGTAATCCCAAACCTAGAAGAAGACATTCATCAAATTCAGATGTAAACTGTTCCAACAATCCTTAGCAACATTTTTCTAATTTTAAGTAGAAGAAAATTATTGACCATATGATATTATAACAGAGCAAGTTAAACAAATTAGGATTGTCAAAGCAAAAATTAAATGAAAGAAGCACTAGAAAGCAAGATAAAGATGACATGTAAGATGGAGGGAGAAAGTATTTGCAAGCAAGGAAGTGAGAGAAAACTTAGGACATCAACAGAGAGTATTCCAGTATTCCTTCTTTATCTATCAATATATGAACAATGAGAAAATATTGGGCCAAGAAGGATTGTTCAAACAGCAGTAACATTTCGCAATACCATAATTTGAGGCCTCCTTCTCGCTCTGTCTCCCCCCCCCCTCCCCCTGCTTTTCTTGGTTTTCTTTACTCTGTTTTTTGGGTGAGAAATGAACACAAGAAAAAAGAAATGAAGGTGAGAGGGTTTCACCATGTGAGTGTGGGCGGGGTTTGATGATGGGGAGAAAACGGTGGTTTAAGGGTTTTTACCAGGGGGCTTTCCTTTCTTGGATTTGTACCCACATCCGCATCCGCGTCTCCTCACATTCGAACCTTGAGTCGGCCATACCACCATGAACTTCACCTGCTTTCTTTAACTTTTTTCCTCGGAGAAGTGAACAGAGGAGAAGGGAAATGGTTTGATGGTGGGGTTGGGTGAGGGTATTTTGGCGGTGGGAGGACGGAACTGCGGCGTCTCTCCTTCGCCGGCTTTCGCTTTCTTGGAGGGAGAAAATGAGGGGCATTGTTTGAGGTGTAACAAGAAGAATTGCAAGAGGTGTGACGGCCTTCCTCGTACCTGCAACATCACCCACTTGCCTCATCTGCTTCTCCACATTCAGCAACATCTCAATTTTCGCCTCCAAATCTCCGCCTCCATTTTCCTACAAAATTAAACCAAAACATTCGATAAATCACAGCACGAGATACAAAATGGGTAAGCGAACAATAGCGTATAAGCTAATTGGAAATCAGGAACGCGCATTTGCTTACCATTTCGATCGAATAGATACGACCAATTGGGGAATTTTTCGTGCAATCGATGAAAAACAAAACCCTAGCGAGAGAGAGAGAGAGGAGAGAGTTGAAATATGTTTTACCAATCGACCTTCTTACAGCTAATAAACATTTTACAAAATTATAAAATTTTTATATACATTTTGACCCCTAAATTATGTTTATTATAACAAAAGTCCACCTAAACAAATAATTTAGTGTTGACACAACAAAAACACCTTTTTAACTTATTTTTATATTTTTTGTTTCACTTCCTAAGTATATTTAATTAAAAAATCTCTCTCAAAATTACTTTTAGTAATTTTAAAATTTTTACTCAAATTTTTATTTAAACAATAATGTTCAAAATGTATAGCACATATTTATTATAACAAAAGTCCACCTAAACAAATAATTTAGTGTTGACACAACAAAAACACCTTTTTAACTTATTTTTATATTTTTTGTTTCACTTCCTAAGTATATTTAATTAAAAAATCTCTCTCAAAATTACTTTTAGTAATTTTAAAATTTTTACTCAAATTTTTATTTAAACAATAATGTTCAAAATGTATAGCACATAAAAAAAAATTTACAAGTTCAATATGAAAATATGTTTTACAAAGAAAATTATTTACAAGCTCAATTTAATTTTATAAGAAAGTATGTTATATAACTTATATATTTTTATATTAAATTATATGCACAAATATTTAAAATATAGCATATCATCACTCATAAAATAATAAAATATTATAGATTAGTTATATCAACATATTTGCATATTTTATAGTACGTATACATAAATGTTCAAAATAATTTTTTAGATGATGTTGACAATTCCTCTAGAAAAGAACTTTACTATATATAACAATACAAAATAAAAATTATGTAAATCTTTTAGAAATTATATAAAATAAATGAATTGAAAATTTATAGAGTTTATTCAAATTTTCATACTAATTACAAAAATTATAACTTTTGGATAATATTTATTTTAAATAAAAAATTATAATAATTCAGATTACGTTTTTTGGTGATGACTATAATAAACATAGTTTAGATGGTGCAAACAATAAGGGTATTTTTGTTATAAAGTTTTTGGTCCATATTATCAGGGAGTTTGTTATATTTTATAGTTAAAAGGGGTATATATGACGATTTTATATATACTTTAGGGGTGAAAAGTGCATTTGACCCAAAATTTTATTTTATTTTATTTGACATTTTCAATTGAAAATTTTTACAATCAAAACTTGTATAGTAAGTTCCTTTTACTAAAATTTTTTTATATTCAAACATTTGGTTGTTTTTGTTATAAATGTTATTAATTCAAGTTTTTTATATATATTTTTTATTTTGTGTGAAAATATGGCATAGCAAAACAATATTGCTATTGTTATTTATTTTAGAGGTTAACAGATTGATTCATATGATTGTGTGAGTTATGATCACTCTTTAGTCATATTTATAAAAATATATTATAGTACTACGTTTGTTGAACTAGAGTCGATTTTGTATGAAAAACTTGATCTTTCTAGGAATAATTTTAAGTTATAGATATATTTTAAATATAAAATATATAAGTTGTTGAAGACGGAAAATGGTGTTGCCAATTAAGATGGATCGGGAGTGCAATTTTTTTCACTTTGGTGAATAAATATGTGTGTGTTGATATTTTGGTTGAAGCAAAAAAAATCTCTAATATTATTGTACCAAATATGTGTATGTTTTTCTGTTTTTCAATTTTTTATATAATATATATATATTTATATATATACATAATATAAAACAGACATGATTTGACAATAAACAATAATTTTTGCCTCCCAAAAATACAACATTAAAATAAAATATTTATATATATACATATTTATATATAAAAATATATGATTTGACAATGAACAGTGATTTTTGTCTCCCAAATCCCAACATCAAACCTACACCACTTATTTTAAAATATTTTAAATTATCCCAAAATATAAATCCAAACATATCATTTATTTTCAACACGTACTTACTTATCTCTATTTTTCTCTCTCTATTTTCAAAACACAAAACAAAACAACTAAAACACAAATCCAAACACAATGAATATTCTTCATCATCTAAAAAAAGAAAAACATATTTGCAAATCACCTGAAGAACTTTCTTCGCGGTTTCTTCATCCAAAGACGTCGTTGGTGCCATTGTGGCAGCAGTGAGTTGAGAGAGAGAGAGCAGAGAGGAGAAGGAGAAATAGCAGTTTAGGGTTTTTGAAAATTAGGAATGAATGAAGCTTCTTATTATTGTGAAAACACTAAGCGAACACTATTCTACTCTGCCTTGTACTGCTAGTGGTGAATAAAGAGAAAAGAGGTAATTAAATAATTTTTTTACAAAATAATATGAAATATATTTTTCTCAATTTTTTTTCTATTTTTTTTTTATGAAATAATGAATTTTCCAAACCCTAAACGTGAGGTACGGGTTGGGAGTTACTATGAAAGCCCATCATCAATGTTCTAACTATTTTGAATGTTGTGGGACTGAATTTTGCTTTGTGGGTTTAATTTATATCGTTTGCCTCATAAAGAAAGAAGTATGTGAGAAAAAAGAAATGTGGGTTCATATATAAAAGAGAAAAAAATTATAATTGTTGGTTTATTAAAAATATGAAAGTTTGTAAGAGAAATAAATATAGAGAATGTGAGAGAAAAGAAAAATTAATTGTAATAGACTTTATTAAAATTATAAAAATTTGAGTATTTTCAAAAAACAGTTTATATTTATTATTTTATGATACAAAATTGCTTATAATTTTTAACTTTGAAAAAATTTAATTTAAAAATAAAATTTATAAAATAAAATATTTTTTTAAATTTATTTTCAATAATAAGTTGATAACACATACACACTAGTTCCAACATATACTTATTTATTTCTATTTTCTCTTTTTATCTCCACAAAATAGAATAAAACACTTTAAAAATGAATCCAAACACCATATTTAAATTTTCAACATAACGAATGCATTACTCCACAAGCAAACACCCTCATAACATAGTCCTCACAAATTGCATGCAAACCACTATAAATTATTGGGGTGACTATCTCGACACTTGCATAACGCCTAAATCTTTAGTTATATATGTATACACAAAATTAAGTGTGATAACATATATTTTGTGGGGATAATTACATCGGTCATTCTTAATGTTTGATACAAAGTTATGTGTGATAACATATATTCTATGGGATAGTTACACCTCCCATTCTTAAGGTTCAGTGTAACTATACGTAAATTTTATGTAATTTGAAAAAAGTTAAATTTAGTATTGCTAAAGTTTTTTTATGTTACTCAAAGTTCACAAAATTTGCTAATATGAATAAAAATTGAATGAAAAACCATTATTACCCCCAGTTCACTTATTATTGACTTATTGCAGGTCAAACAAATCTTTTTATAGCCAAACTACCCTGCATCTTCACATATTAATGCATGTAAGGAAGTATATTCTAATTTAGTCAGAAAGTATTATTTTACTTGAAATAAGTCAATAATAAGTCAATTGGACGTAAATATGAATTTTCATCCTTTTTTAAAAAAAAATATCAGCAATTTTTATGAATTTTAAGTGACGGGTGAGTAAATTTATTAGACGGAAGCAAACCTCATGAGTAATAAATGTAAATTTTCAAACCACAGGAGATCTACGTGTAATTATACCAGATCTCAGGGAAAGACAGTGTAATTATTTGGCCAAATTGCATAAAACCCCCATGTGATTTAAAAACTCAGCAAAAGCCCCCCTTCTGATATGAAAATAGGCAAAACACCCCTTATGTCTAATAAATTACATAGTAATTAACCACATAATAATAAGCAACATTAACTTAAAATGAGAAATTACACTTTCTTCCAAAAAGTTCTAAAATTACATATACCATTCAAATTTTCACACTTAATCCATTAGGAATTGTCCAAAAATATTGATTTAAAAATAAAAATATAGGGTTAAATCCATTTTGACCCCTGTGATATAACAAAATATCAAAAATCCCCCTATGAAATTTTTAATGTAGAAAATTACCCCTATGTTCGAATAAATAATCACACTGCTTCTTGATTAATTTGAGTTTATTTTTTTAGAAACAATAACTAAAATACCCTTTCTAGTCAATCGGTCAAACTAGGCTTATTAATATATAATTATTTTAATTCATAATATATATAACTTATAATCATTAAAATATGTTTATAATAAATATAATTATAATTTATAAAAAAATTCAAAATAACAATTATAACCCCCCCCCCCTCTGGCCTCCAAACCCCCCACCCCCCTTCCCTCTCCTTCCTCCCGGTGACCTTTCCTCCCCCTCCCCTTCCCTCCCCCCACCGTCCATTTGGGCGTTGTCGGCCGCCCAGATTTGACTGACCGGTGTCGCCCTCGTTGCATTGGGCGATGACTGTTGCTTTTTTTAAATTATTATATAAAAAGAATATTTCATTATTATAAAAAGTATATAATATTTTAATTAAATAATTATTATATAAATAATATTTAACTATTAAATTCATATATATAATATTATATATATTACAAGTGAGAGAAGGGCAAAAATATATAAAAAAAAAAGGTACTTTAATAGGAAAATCGCAGTCAAAGCGCGTGTGGCTCAATTTTTTGTACGGAGGGGGTTTTTTGAACTTTATTTTATATCATAGGGGGAGTATTTGATACTTTAATTTTATATTAGGGACTTTCGTGAACATTCCTATTATTACAGGGGGTGGTCTCTGGATTTTTTCCTAAAAACAGATAATATAAACCTTATTCTATATATATATGACTAAAAATGTTAATTGAGTGATGTAATTCTAATTTTTAAGATCACTTCTAAGGTCAACATTTTGTACGTATATCTTTTTTTCCTTGAAACTAGTATGGTATACGTGCATGATTGTAATATTTATCTTATTTTTCAGAATATAATTATAAAATTACGAATATGTTACAAACTTTGAATAGTCATAAAAAATTATTACAGATATTTTATGATAAAACCTCAATAGTTTTGAATTGTCTTTTGAATCTCTCTTAAATCTTGAGACAACTTTGAGGTATTCATCTCTAATTCTTTTCAATCAGTTCATTTTATCATAATATGAAGAACTGTAACATTTCAAAAATTTACTATTATATTTTTCTTACAGGGTTTCTACCCTAGATCTTGGTGGTAGACATCTCACCACATTTGTGGTTGAATGAGTCAACTACATGTGAACCATCTATTACGATACGTAGTATAGTGACCCGTAAAATCAAGGGCTTGGTTTACTAAGTTATAAATGAGTACTTCAAATTAGTAAATGCAACATCATTATAGTTACTAAAAGAGAAACAAACACCTAATATATTAAGTGGCAAAAAAAAAAGACAATAAGTTCGATAGCAAAATGCATATATAGATATATATTTACTACAATTAACACAATTAAAAAAATTATTTTTCTTAAAATTTTTCGTAACAGAAATCAAGATTAGAACTATATTTCTCAATAATTGTATCAACATCATTATGAATTAAACAATCAAGAGAAATAAATTGAAAAATAGAATCAACAAAATTCACAAACAAAATAACACAACTATATTCATTAAGGACATTTCCTAAAAAAGAAAAAAAAATCTTATAATAGTTGTTGCTACTATAAGCCATATAACAATTATTATATTAGTGCTTAACATATAATAATTATTATATTAGTACTTAATAAATAATATTATAAATTATATTTTTTTAACAATTCAGAATTATAATTTTTTTTTGAATTTGTAATTATCTTTTACAAAAATGAATTAAAAAATAAGATAAATATTAATTATCCATGCGCAACGCATCATACACCTTATAATCAGTATAATCAAAAGTATCTAAAAACAATAAACTTATGTGCTTTTATGATTAATTTCTTAATAATAATGATTATAGTCATTTTTATATCAATTTAAGTCCTCTACCCACAATTGTATCATAATGAATAATTAGTCACCTCCTCCCAACAATCGTCGTAAAGTTATATCATTGAGCACAAATAAAATTTTATTAGAGATAACAATGAAGAAATAGTACTTTTCCTTATGTAACTTAGGTTCTTTATACTTTTGGTATATTATTTAGGAAATTTTCACTTTCAGCTCGTAACTTTCAAAAAGTGACACTTTTTGTCCCATTACGCTTTTTAATTAAATATTTAATGAAAAAAGGCACATGATCATTAAGTGGCCAGTCTGAAAACTTAACGATCACGTGGCATTTTTATGTTAAATATGTATCGAAAATATGTTATGGGATCAAAAGTTATACTTTTAAAGTTAAGGGGCCAAATGTGATAATCACGTAACCAATAAAGCGAGAGTGTGAAGGCCCTAACTTATGGGATGAAAAATGCTATTTTCCCAATAACAATAAACAAATAGAAACTTTCTACCAACCTATAAATGGATAAACAAAATAGCTACACACACCCAACGTGATGTTCCTGACAAATCACAAGGTCTTCGTACTGTTCGTTCTAGTCAGTTCACATCTGTCATGTTCACTGTAGACAATAAGGATAAGACCTATACTGCATTCTGAGCATCGAATTTGACCTTAAAGGACAGCCAGGTGGTGGAGGTGGTAGTTGATGAGAAAACAACACTCGTTGTTGCTGAAAGATGATGCCTGATGGCTATGTGGTCATTTGCACTGGTTGGTGTTATGACAGCCCCAAAAGGTTTTCAATGTAAAAAGGAGGAGCACCTGGGTTGGTCCAGGCGGCGAAGGAGGATAATTGCCACAATTACGAAAGCTTAATCCGCTCAACAGTTGCACATATTGCAAAGGAGCAAAGTTTTGGATTAGCTAATATTGGGTTTGTGCAATGGAAGCTTTGTGAAATGCTGGCTAGGACGCTGCACAAAACTGATAAGGGTTGTTCTGGGGAGGATCACTGTGTGTCGATGTAAGAAGGCTTTCGAACTTTGTCATTAGTTAGTTAGAGAATAAAGATTTTATAAGGCTAGTACTTTTTGGTGTATTTGGATTTCGAAAGGACCGACGTCATGATATGTTGTGAGGATCTTGAAGCTACAAGCTTGTTAGCAAACAGAGCTGCCATTTATATAGTCTTGTTTGTTGGTCTTGAATTTGCAAATGTTAGTGCAGTTGATGTTTCTGGCTCATCGACTAGACGATCTTCTTTGTAGCTCACACACTCTCGTATATTTTCGACTTCTTCTATTTGTGCATCTGCTACTCGAAAATGGTTTAGATGCACAGGTATCAAATAATGCTAGATTCAAGTTGCTGATATGATGCCAACGCAAAAATATAGGCCCCTAATATCAATAAAGCCTACATTTCAACAATATTGATTTTCTATTATTTACTAGAGCTCGAATCGTTGTAATGTACTCGAGCTAGAGCTCAAAAATTTTGACGAGCTCAGCCTCAAGCTCGATTGGTTTACACTCTAACTCTGAGCAAAGCTCGAATCATTTATACCTAAACTCATAGTTTCTATCATATTGTGAATAAACGTTATCAGCCCAATTCAATAGATAACAAACAACGTTTTAGCAACCAACTAGATTTTCGAAGTAATATGAAATAGAATTTAGCAGATCAAATATTAGAAATAGAGGAGACTAAGACCACACCAAAGATCCTATGTAGGAACTACAATATAATGCATGAAGATTTTGGAAAATGCAACAGGTAATGGATAAAGCACAAACCTATATCTATGTCTGAACGTTCTCAAGTTTGGATTCCTAAAATATTAGAAACAATCATAGGAACATTATGTAATAGCAAAAGAAGTCCAAGAATTGAGAAAAAGACAACTTCTAATGTAGAAATGATCACATACCTGCTCACAAACTGCATCCTGCCGTTGAAACACAACCGCAACTCTATATTCTTCAATGATTCTTAGTTTGTTGGACTTCTTCAATTCTCTTCTTCCTCCTTCAATCATTTAGTGACATTCCTCTTTATTGAATTCTTAGTTGCAAAAATTTGAATCACAAATTTAGTTTAGAATTCCACCAACAAAAGATAAATTGTTCTCTCCGGCCATCTTATCTTTCTTCAATGCTTTGTTGACATCTTTCTCGTCTTCATCAACACGATAAACTGCCAACTTGCACTCACGCATTTCTCTGTCTTCATCAGCATGTTTTTGACTCCAATGCACAGTTTCTAGTTCAAGAAAAATGAATGAATCAAAGCGTAATGACCGGAAATGAGTTGTCTTTCTAAGCTATAGAAGCAATTCTTTTGGATTGTTCGTCCCTTTTGGTTATCTTGACTGAGCAAGAACGTTTCCTCCCAAGGTCCTAAGACCGAGGCAATCCTTCTCCAAGCATAATATCTTTAAGGCTAATTACTGGGAGAGCCAAAAACTTTCTTTAGCTCCCATATACAAATCTATGAATAATAAGATATTATCAGTCAAGCAAATTTAAGTCAATCCAAATCAACATTGTGAAGAACTTAGATATATAATGTATGAGAATAGTTTTGGAAAAAATATGCTTACAAATCTGAATACGACTTTCTTTTCATCATCCTTACCGTTCTTTACAACCTCTTAGATTGCTGAAGGAAGAACCTTCTGGAATCCAGTAACAAAACCATTTCTTTTAGTTATATTGTTGCGGAGGATATCACTAGCAAGAACAGAAGAGGTACTCTTTGAACTACCTTGGACCCAGAGATGTTTATCCTATGTTGCAATGATTTGGTCTGCATTTTTATGGTGATACATGCACCAACCTGACAAAGCTGTTGTCATAGTCAAGGTAAATGATATATCATTACGTTATGACAAGCAAAATCGATCAGTGAGGTGGAATGAGATTGAAATTTGTACTAAACTCTCAAACATAAGTACCAACAAAACACAAGTTTTTCGCCATGTAATGAGGGAAAACATAAACTTTTACGATATATACTCAATGAACAAAAGCTTTTCAAATCACTGAATATAATAGACGGACAGTAGGTTTTGAAAATATTACAAATTAACCATAAGAAGCTTTTATTACACGATGAAGACAAACATAACTTGTCCTACATTTACCAAAGGAAATCTCATGTTGTAACGACTACTATAATGTGTTCCATTAATGGTAGCAAATAAATTCCTTTATAATTTAGACATAAATAAATACATGGAAATGGTAATAAAACACGGACAAACTTTTTAATATAAACATCATAATCAACAGATGAAATCATATAGCAACATAATAGCCAATTGACACATGTAATAGAGTGATCAGGCTTGTCAGTTGCTTATAAACGTACGAACATACATTGATTATATGAAAATGTCTACTCAACTGAATTCATGAAATAAGATGAAAAACACGCAGTAGAAATATTCAGTAAGGAAAAACCGGTTAATTCCATTAATTTCGCACATCGAATCTAAAAACAAAATAACTTCAAAAGTTAGACTTAATTTTCTTCTATTAGTCTTCTCATGATCAATTGAACAAGAACCAAAGCTTTGTTATCATATAATTCAGGAAAAAACACTAAGAGCAAAGATGTCAAAGAAACATCAAGTTCAAAAAGTATAACACCAATTTCTTCAAATTTTCTTAATTGTTTATGACTAAATCAGAGTATCAAAATTCACAACAGCAAACATATCAATTTTTATAACATGCAAAATCAATTGTTCAATTAAATCATTTCACCAACTAGCAATCATAAATAAACTACAACATATATATATATATATATATATATATATATATATATATTTGCATGCCAATTTTTGTACAAGAAATTCACAATATCAACACCATTATGCTAAGTATCCTCTGTCGGACATCATTGACGATCAGGATACCTAAAGTGCTGGGAGTCTACTCCGTGTGTTCAAATCGCCTCAGGTTCCTCTCTCTCCAAATGTGGTAGATACACGATGCCAGTAGTGTACGGTAAGTGATGTTTACAATGTGATTGCCTCTCCATTTCCGCGTCGCCACTCAATATCTGTTGCCCAATCCCTATTAGTTTCCGTAGCTCCCTCGTCGCATAAAGTACAAGCTCCCAGGTGGGATAGCCATGGTTTGTCCGTAGTGGGAAGCTTGCCAGGAATTGCGAGCCATAATATGAACGAGTGACGAGGGATCTTCAATGACCCCTAAAGTAGTGAAGACCAACTTACTTTTGGCCCTGGGGGATCAAATAACCGATAGAGGGTCTGTGTAGTGGGTTGTACCTTGTCACATTTCCAAACAACCCGATCCTCTCCTCCATAAATTCGCGGTAGGTTATGAGTAATCTCCAAGCATTCAAAATCCGTAATGGGAGGCCACTGCCACTCCCCTCCTGAAATCACCAAGTTGAGGTTGACCTATTCTACAAGTCCAAGATGGCTAGGACCCCTTAGGAACTGCTCAATAAGTGGTCCAAGATGATGCCAAGGGTCCTGCCAAATATAGAAACTCCTCCCGTTACTAATTTGGTAATCCACAAAAGTTTGGAGATAAGGGCGGAGACACATCATTTTCCTCCATCCCCAAGAACCCCCATGCTCCTGGATTGTCCAAATCGATGTGTCCCGTAGTCGATCAAAGTAAAGCTACTGTACCCAAATGAAGGTCTTATCACATCGGATAACATCACAAGTTTCTTGCTTATTAGTACACGATTCAAGGTAGTAATATCCTTGAACCCAAGCCCCCCCTCATCCAACGGTCGACACACATCATTCCATACTACCTTGGCGTAGCCACTAGTCAACGTGCCCTTCCAAAGGAAATTTCTCAGCTTCTTCTCAATTCCTTGATGATTTTCTTCGGTAAGATAAAAGTAGAAGCCCAATATAAACTCAATGTTGAAAGCACGTATTTGATTATTTGTATTCGCCCAACATATGATAACAAAATCCCTTCCCAACCAGTAATTCATGCATCTATTTTTGATAATAATGCTTCACAGTCAGAGATAGAAAGTCTAGAAGAGATTAAAGAAAGACCCAGATACCTCATCGGGAGGTGCCCCTCCTAGAAGCCCAAAATCACCAACATCTGGTCTTTCAAATCATGTGCGGCTCGGGAGATAATTAAATGGCTCTTTTGTATGTTCAGGTGGAGGCCCGACAACTCCGCAAATCGGTTTAATCCCACCTTGAAGACTCTGATGGAGTCCAAATCAGCTTTGCAGAAAAGGAGAAGGTCGTCTGCAAATCCCAACTAGAAGACTCTAGATGGCTCACACTTCCAATGGAAATTGAACTGCATATCTTGCTCAATCAATTGCAGAAATCCCAAGTGCAAAACTTCCATAACAAGTACAAAAAGACAGCAAAAAACCCGTGAGGTTTTCATTTAAGCCATATCGCGAATGATGTCGTCGATACACATTCGTCAATCCACATTGTGAAAGTAGGAGGAAATCCGAAAAGCTACAGAGTTGCTAACAGAAAAATCCCACTCCACCGTGTCGTAGTCCTTCCTTATATCCACTTTAAGGGCGCATCTCGGAAGGAGGTGCATCTGATTGTAGCTCGTGAACAGTTCCTGAGCTAACATAATATTGTTCCGGCATGAATGCTGTCTGACAGGGACTAATAATTTTATCCATTACCCCACTTAATCATTGGACAAGTAGTTTAGCAATGATCTTGTATAAAACATTGCAGCATGAGATAGGTCTGAAATCATTAACCGACATAGGAGTGTGTACCTTTGGGATTAATTCCAAAAGTGTGGAGTTGACATGCTTCTGAATTTTTTCGGTAGCAAAGAATTCTAGAACCGAAGAGGAAACAAATTTTCGTTAATAAAGTGCAAAACAGCTAAATTTTAAATGTTCTCAAAATTCAATGAAACTTGACCCAAACGTAGGTTTAGACCCACGCATTTGTGTGGAAAATTTGCTAAGGGTAATAATAATTACAAGTTAGTATGAAAGGAAAATAAACTTTTCTTAATAAAACCGTGCAAAACAGCTAAATTTTGAACGTTCTCAGAATTTCAAGAAATATGACCCAAACGTAAGTCTAGACCCCTGCATTTGTGTGGTAAATTTTCCAAGCGTAATAATAACTATAAGTTAGTATGAAAGGGAAACAAACTTTCTTTAATAAAACCGTGCAAAACAACTAAATTTTGAACGTTTTCAGAATTTCATTAAACTTAACCCAAACATAGGTCTAGACCCATGCATTAGTGTGGCAAAAGCGTAATAATAACTACAAGTTAGTATGAAAGGGCAACAAACTTTCTTTTATAAAACCGTGTAAAACAGCTAAATTTTGAACGTTCTCAGAATTTCGGAAACTTGACCTAACCATAGGTCTATACCCACGCATTTGTGTGGCAAAATTTCTAAGCGTAATAATAACTACAAGTTAGTATGAAAGGGAAACAAACATTCGTTAATAAAACCGTACAAAACAGCTAAATTTTGAACTTTATCAGAATTCCACGAAACTTGATCCAAACGTAGGTCTAGACCCATGCATTTGTGTGGTAAATTTGCTAAGCGTAATAATAACTACAAGTTGGTATGAAATGGAATCAAGCTTTCTTTAATAAAACCGTGCAAAACAGCTAAATATTGAACGTTCTCAGAATTCCACGAAAGTTGACCCAAACATTGGTCTTGACCGATGCATTTGTATGCTAAATTTGCTAAGCGTAATAATAACTACAAGTTAGTATGAAAGGAAAACAAACTTTATTTAATAAAACCTTGCAAAACAGCTAAATTTTGAACGTTCTCAGAATTCCATGAAACTTCACCCAAACGTAGGTCTAGACCCATGCATTTGTATGGTAAATTTGCTAAGCGTAATAATAACTACAATTTAGTATAAAGAGAAACAAACTTTCAATAATAAAACCGTGCAAAACAGCTAAATTTTGAACGTTCTCAGAATTCCACGAAATTTGACCCAAACGTAGCTCTAGACCCACGCATTTGTGTGGTAAATTTGCTAAGCGTAGTAATAACTACATGTTAGTATGAATAAACAAACTTTCGTTGATAAAATCGTGCAAAACAACTAAATTTTGAACGTTCTCATAATTCTACGAATCGTGACCCAAACAAAGGTATAGATTCATCTATTTGTGTGGTAAATTTGATTTAATATTAACTGCAAGTTAATATGAAAGGGAAACAAACTTTTTTTGATTAAACCGTGCAAAACAACATAATTCTGAACGTTCTCAGAATTCCACGAAACTTGACCCAAACTCAGGTCTAGACCCACGCATTTGTGTGGTAAATTTGTTAAGCGTAATAATAACTTCAAGTTAGTATGAAAAGCTAAATTTTGAACGTCCTAAGAATTCCACGAAACTTGACCCAAACATAGGCCTAGACCCATGCATTTGTGTGGTAAATTTGTTAAGCGTAATAATAACTACAAGTTAGTAATAAAGGAAAATAAACTTTCTTTAATAAAACCGTGCAAAATAGCTAAATTTTAAACGTTCTTAGAACTCCACAAAATTTGACCCAAACGTAGGTCTAGACCTATGTATCTATATGGAAAATTTGCAAAACATAGTAATAACTACATGTTAGTATGAAAAGGAAACAAACTTTGTTTAATAAAACCGTGCAAAATAGTTAAACTTTGAACGTTCTCAAAATTTCAAGAAACTTGATCCAAACATAGGTCTAGACCCAGGCATTTGTGTGGTAAATTTTCTAAGCGTAATAATAACTACAAGTTAGTATGGATGCAAACAAACTTTCTTTAATAAAATCGTGCAAAACAGCCAAATATTGAACGTTTTCAGAATTCCAAAAAATTTTACCCAAACTCAGGTCTAGACCCATTTATTTGTGTGAAAAATTTGCTAAAGGTAATAATACCTACGTTTGGGTAAAATTTGTGGAGTTCTAAGAACGTTCAAAATTTAGCTGTTTTGTATGGTTTTATTAAAGAAAGTTTATTTCCCTTCAATACTAACTTGTAGTTATTATTATGTTTAACAAATTTGCCACACAAATGTATGGGTCTAGACCGACGTTTGGGTCAAGTTTCGTGGAATTCTTAGGACGTTCAAAATTTAGTTGTTTTTCACGATTTTATTAAAATACGTTTGTTTCCCTTTCATACTAACTTGTAGTTATTATTACGCTTAGCAAATTTACCACACAAATGCATGGGTTTAGACCTACGTTTAGGTCAAGTTTCGTGGAATTCTGAGAACATTCAAAATTTAGCTATTTTGCATGGTTTTATTAAAGAAAGTTTGTTTCCCTTTCATAACAACTTGTAGTTATTATTACGCTTAACAAGTTTACCACACAAATACATGGGTCTAGACCTATGTTTTGGTCAAATTTCGTGGAATTCTGAGAAAATTCAAAATTTAGTTGTTTTGCACGGTTTTGTTAAAGAAAGTTTGTTTCCCATTCATACTAACTTGCAGTTATTATTATGCTTAGCAAATTTACCATACAAATGCATGGGTCTAGACCTACGTTTGGGTCAAGTTTCGTGGAATTATGAGAACGTCAAAATTTAACTGTTTTGCACAGTTTTGTAAAAGAAAGTTTGTTTCCATTTCATACTAACTTGTAGTTATTATTACGCTGAGCAAATTTACCACACTAATGCATGGGTCTAGACTTATGTTTGTGTCAAGTTTCGTGGAATTCTTAGAACGTCTAAAATTTAGCTGTCTGGCATGGTTTTATTAAAGCAAGTTAATTTCCATTTCATACTAACTTATTATTATGCTTAGAAAATTTGCCACACAAATGCATGGGTTTAGACCTACGCTTGGGTCAAGTTTCGTGGGATTTTGAGAACGTTCAAAATTTAGGTGTTTTGCACTGTTTTGTTAATGAAAGTTTGTTTCCCTTACATACTAACTTATAGTTATTATTACGCTAAGCAAATTTACCACACTAATGCATGGGTCTAGACCTGTGTTTGTGTCAACTTTCGTGTAATTTTTAGAATGTCGAAAATTTAGCTGTTTCGCACGGTTTTATTAAAGAAAGTTTATTTCCATTTCATACTAACTTGTAGTTATTATTACGCTTAGAATATTTACCATACAAATGCATGGGTCAAGTTTCATGGGATTTTTAGAACGTTCAAAATTTAGGTGTTTTGCACGGTTTTATTAAAGAAACTTTGTGTCCCTTTCATAATAACTTGTAGTTATTATTACGCTAAGCAAATTTAACACACTAATGCATGGGTCTAGACATATGTTTGTGTCAAGTTTCGTGGAATTTTTAGAACGTTCAAAATTTAACTGTTTTTGTTTCACTTTCATACTAAATTGTAGTTATTATTACGCTTAGAAAATTTACCACACGAATATATGGGTCTAGACCAACGTTTTGGGTCAAGTTTCATGAAATTTTGAGAACATTCAAAATTTAGCTCTTTTGCACACGATTTTATTAAAGAAAATTTACTCTTTTCAATTTCATACTAACTTCTAATTATTATTATGCATAGCAAATTTACCACACAAATGAATGGGTCTACACCAACGTTCGGGTAAAGTTTTGTGCAATTTTGAGAACGTTCAAAATTTAGCTGTTTTGCACGATTTTATTAAGGAAATTTTGTTTCCCTTTCCTACTAACTTGTAGTTATTATTACACTTATCAAATTTTTCACACAAATGCATGGGTCATGACCTACGTTCGGGTCAAGTTTCTTGGAGTTCTAACAACGTTCAAAATTTAGATGTTTTGTACGGTTTTATTAAACAAAGTTTGTTTCCCTTTCATACTAACTTGTAGTTATTATTACGCTTAGCAAATTACCACACAAATGCATGGGTCTTGACCTACATTTGGGTGAAGTTTCGTGTAATTCTGAGAACGTTCAAAATTTAACTGTTTTGCACGGTTTATTAAAGAAAGTTTGTTTCCCTTTCATACTATCTTGTAGTTATTATTACGCTAAAAATTTACCACACAAATGCATGGGTCTAGACCTACGTTTGGGTCAAGTTTCGTGGAATTATGAGAATGTTCAAAATTTAGCTGTTTTGCACGGTTTTATTAAAGAAGGTTTGCTTCCCTTTCATACAAACTTATAGTTATTATTACGCTTAGAAAATTTATCACACAAATGCATGGGTCTAGAACTACGTTTGGGTCATATTTTGTGAAATTTTGAGAATGTTCAAAATTTAGTTGTTTTGCACGGTTTTATTTAAGAAAGTTTTCTTCCCTTTCATAACAACTTGTAGTTTTTATTACACTTAGCAAATTTACAACGCTAATGCATGGGTCTAAACCTACGTTTGGGTCAATTTTCGTGGAGTTATGAGAAAGTTCAAAATTTAGCTGTTTTGTACGGTTTTATCAAAGAAAGTTTATTTTCCTTTCATACAAACTTGTAGTTATTATTAAGTCTAGCAAATTTACCACATAAATGAATAGGTTTAGACCTACATTTGGGTCAAGTTTCGTGGAATTATGGGAACGTTCAAAATTTAACTATTTTGCACGGTTTTATTAAAGAAAGTTTGTTTTATTTTCATACTAACTTATAGTTATTATTACGCTTAGAAAATTTACCACACAAATGCATGGGTCCAGACCAACGTTTGGGTCAAGTTTCGTGGAATTTTGGGAACGTTGAAAATTTAGCTCTTTTGCACGATTTTATTAAAGAAAGTTTGCTTCCCTTTCGTACCAACTTGTAGTTATTATTACGTTTAGCAAATTTACCATACAAATGCATGAGTCTAGACCTACGTTTGGGTTAAGTTTCGTGGAATTATGAGAATGTTAGAAATTTAGCTATTTTGCACGGTTTTATTAAAGAAAGTTTGTTTCCCTTTCATACTAACTTGTAGTTATTATTACGTTTAGCAAATTTACCACACAAATGCATGGGTCTAGACCTATGTTTGTGTCAAGTTTCATGGAATTCTCAAAATGTATTTAATTAGAAGAAATGTAGAGGCACTATCTATATGGAAGTGCTTTGGTGCAAAAGCTTACACAATAGGCTTTTGTGTTGATTCTTGAATATTTTTCATTTGATGAAGTCAATGGAACGTTCACACAATTTTTTTTTTATATTTTTATATGCCACTGATGCTAGTTTCTCCTATTTATTTCGGCATATACAGAAAATTCTATTAATATAAGGGATATCACAAGGCAATAATTTGAAAATTCAAGTGCTACCAATGGGATAATGCAATTATTTTTCTCAAGACACTAATTTGATTCACAAGTTTCGGTGTTCAATAGAAATTGTCAACTCTCAAATAAAAATTTTCAATCCCCACATATCCATATTCCAAACATTAATTCAAATTTCAATATTCACATGTTCAACAACAACCAGTTTCGAAAGAATCATGCTACAATAACTATCCAACCATCACTCGAAGAATTAATTACAAGCACAACGTAGAACATACCTCTCCCACACCAAGAAAATACATTGTCCTCAATGTATGCACGAAGACCTATTGAAACAAGGGAAAAAGGTAAAGAAAAATGCACGTTTTGAAATTTATGATGGTGTCAAAGTCTGCCAGATAGAGGATGGTGGAGGTGGAGGCAACGATGGGGCAAGGGTTATGTCGGAAGAGTACAACAATAAACATTAATGACAGTATCAAACTATAAAACCAACTTTGTAATAATTAATATCCAATATCAAAATAATGGATGTTGCTAGTGCTAACCATTAAGGTTATCCTCCATCCAACTTGATATACCTAAGGCATAAAAGGTTAATCTCCATCAGCTCACCTATTTTTTTGCTTCGAGACTCCCACTATTACTATTATTCTTTGTCATTATTAGTATTCCATAAAGTGCAAAATAAGAACATACACATCTATAGTCTACTTTATCTTCATGTTGCTTCTTCCGTTGGTACATGCTAGGGCTAGAACTATATATGCTCTTGCAGAAAGCAATAGTACAAAGGACAACTTAAGTATGAGGATAATCTATTAAAATTCTTATTATATATCGTGCTCAAATAAATATATAACATTGATAGTCCTTTAAGTGTACTATATAAAAATCAAAACCTAGATTTCGGGTCTGGTCGAAATATAAACACATATGTCTGCATGAGTGTACAAGATGGATTAAAGGTTTTCACCACATTTCCAAAGACTGCGCCACCATGACTGAGGAAGGACAAAATACGTTCAATGCAATCTTGCAACAAACACTTGGAGGAGGCAGAAACTTGCTTTACATTGATATCATTCTTTATTGCCGTTAATATTAATGCAATAAACATTTCCTCCTGTAAAAGTTAAAAAGAACACAAGGAAATACTGAAAATTGGTCATAGGGGACAAGAAAGAAAGTGTAGACAAAGTGTAAACTATTTGCTGTCAACAGAGTAGTATTTATAGGAACCAAAGAAAATTTTGTGAAGTGCATGATCTAAGAACACAAATATAGTTAATATAACTCGCCTTCGAAGAGTTCATCTCAGCTTGGAGCAAGAGTTTTGAGTACAAGGCCTGATAAAAACGATCATTAACATTTTGATTATTGGATGATATGAAAAAACTACATCTCACCTTATTTCATGAAGGGAGAAAAAGAATCAGAATAGAGGAGCAAGATTTCATGACATAAATGGAGCTCCAGGAGATGGTTCTTTCAAAGAGGCTAACGAATCACATTCAAAATACTCAAAATATTCAAAGAGCCTAATGAATCACACTCAAAATATTCGAATTTTAAACTATCTAGCAGTATTCAAGACTAACCAACCCCCCAAGAAAAGCAAACTGTGCATAGGTTAGGATTACATTATCTTGAAAATCTGCAAGAGTTCATTGTCTTGCTTGCAAGTGAGATAGAGCATCCCAAGCCCATTCATTAAGTTGGTGGAAATGGTTGGAAAAGGAAATTTGTGACTAACAAAATCATTTTTGAAAAATGCCATGCTAGTCATCCTTTTATTTGGAATAAAGGATTGTTACCTTATGGATGGTTAAATGAACCTAAACATGTTTTAATGCATCCATTCAAGGTGTATATATATATGTGTATTAGTTATTTGGAATAACTAATGAATGAATACACAAAAATAATTTCATCCCTCCCAATCATTCCACTCGGCCGAACCCCCCTCTTGTGCAAACTTGGTGTGTTATATTCCTGAATTCTTTTCTAGAAAATTGAATTGAGAAATCCCAAGTTTCAGTGTGGTGTAGATGACTAACATGGCACTTTTCGAAGGTGAATTTGTTAGTCAATAATTTTCTTTTCTAATCATTTCCATGGGGCTTGAGCCGATTTTAATTAATTAAAATACAAGACCAATTAACATTAATTAAATCCAATTTAATTAGAGTCAACTTAATAAGACCATTATATATTTGATTGAATTAAATATATGAGCCCAATAAGCCTTTATTAATTAATAAGTCCAACTTATTATTGAACTTATTAAATAATAAGGGCCAACCCAATATAACATTCATCCTATTAATTTATCCTTGGGCCTATCAACCAATGGATCCCTCTAATTTATAAGTAATCCAATTACTTATGGAATTAATTCACCAATTAATTTGTCGTCCCTTCTTGGTGATTTGTGTGTGACTTTTTAGGTACACCATTTAGCTAGATTTGGACTAGTGTCAAATGCTATTATTAATTAAATTAAACTTAATTAATAATTCATGATCAACCCTTGATAAAGAAAGCCGTCACCATGGGTGGCCGGCTAGCAACTGTCCATGGCACTAGAGATTAGGCGAATATCCATGTGAACTTTTAGGCTCTCGAGTCCATATGGGTACGGTCCTTCCATCTACCATCTCCCGACCTTAGTCTAGGATATGGAACTGGGTGTCAGTTCCCATCCTAGACTAGGCGTCTATGCTTAATAATTGAGATCGCATTACGCCAAATTGCTCGATATAGGAACCTTATTTTCCTATTCGACTATTGACTGTGGCCACTATTTTATAAAGCGTTAACGCATCTCCAAGTGCATAGGAGGTACCTCTGTCATGTTTTGACAGGGGATGGATCCTTTTCTTTGAAATAATCGTCTTCGCTACATACTTTGACTGCACTAGGTAAGGCTTATGATGATCGCATCTGTGACATGGTCACCTCTCGCATAGACTCAAGATATAGTCATCTTATGCATGTGACTGTCGTGATTCCTCAAGTTTGAGGACTACTCTCAGATCTGGGGACTCAGGTCATAGAGATTAGACCTCCATAGCTTTCATATGACGATCCCTACGAGTCAGCTAAGTCGATTTGACACCTAGCTAACAGACCACTAAGATTGTATAGACGTCCCATGTCTGTCGCCGATGAAATACGGGACTCGTCAAATGAATGCGGCTTTTAATGCAAGTCTTAGTAGGACTCTCGATACCCATTCTCGAGGTCCTCGACTTGAAAGATTTTAAACCTAACCCTTGGCAGTTGGTTTTATGATCGCCAACCAATGCGCAATCCAACTGTTGCATGTTGTTAAAGTGGTCTGTGAGCATCTGTTGTGATGTCAAAACAGTGCTTGATGTAATTTGTAAGCACAACAGATACGTGTGACGGAGAAGAATACTTACCATATTCATCGGGATAACATTGTTTAAATAAAAATTGCTTGAATAATTCTCAAAACTGCCAATCTAATTGGCTTTTGGTCACCTATTCCAACAATTTCTCACTTGACCTTAAAGCCAATTACACATGTTTACAGATTAATCTGATTATGAGCAACCTCCGATACCGGCTAAGTCGTATGGGTCTACTTTTATTTCTGCAGATGTCCTACGGTCCAATCGCACGCTACGTCTTTCTATCATTACTCCAAGTAGATGATGGTGTCTAAGATTTTTTCTTGGACTGTTGGCCGGGCTATGTTAGGTAGCCCATCCAACAACTGGGTGTTGTTTTGTGGTCCTAACCATTTTCCGATATAACTTTAAAATTTCCATACATTCAATTTTCTATGATAAGATTCTTGTGGTATTTCATTTTGCACCTTTCTAATGTCACCATATTATCATAAATCTCGAATGTACGTTTGTTTTGAGATTAAATATTATTCATATTATCCCGAAAACTATTGTCGCTATAGCCATCCAGAATCAACTCTCTATTAATGTGTATCAAGGGCTCTTCTTTAATCATTATACAGGTATTAAAGATAGCCTCTCAACAATTGTTTGTTGTCTCGTCGGTGCACACTCGATATCCATTGTTATGCTAAAAAAGCATAAGAAACATTAGCCTCAAGGCACCGAACAACATTCCATGCTGCTTAGAGCAAAGACATAGGAGATGTGAAATATCTAAGCTCCTCATCAGTCTACCATGACTGAATCTTGGACAGCTTATCCATAGATAGGAATCTAATTCGCATTATGGAGAATTTTATGAACAAAGTTCATGTTTTAGACTTCTACAACATCTTTATATCATTCCAAATGATCAAAGACGTTTTAATATCTAAAACTCTTGGAACACAGTTGAGTTCCCAATGACTTTCTACCTTGTTCTTGACCAAGTCATGTATCTCATGATCTTGTCAAAACAAGTATGTAGCGCATTTAGACCCAGTTTGAACTCCATAGCGGATTTTATGGCTCCATGCCATTTATCCGGATCGATGTCCTAAATTGCTTCTCCTTGTCCGATTTTAGAAACTCGTACCCATTGGGTAATCAGAGTTTTCTGATCGTCCTTTGTAGAACTTAGACGTGATCAGTTAAAGTTTTGATTATAAGAGATGTTTGCATTATTCCTTAATGCACCTGTATAAATTAGACTATGAGTATAATTTTCCTCCCACTAGTCCTTTGACGTATGCAGGACCATTCCTCATACTCAAGAATTTTGTAAGGCATAGGTTTGCCATTCCATATCAAATATAGTGTCTGGATTGCGATTTAAGAAAACACCATATCTTACAACTGGATAATTTTCCAAAAGTCCATATACAGATGGCCAAACTAATTTAGTGAAGTATTGATCGAACCATGTCCACCTCAGAGACAGTTCAACATCGTCTCTTTCGGATGAATTTGACTGAACGAGAATTCCATTATCATTTTTGGACGTTTCAAGAACTCTCACTAAATACGCACCACCACGATCCCATTGAGGGTTTGTCTCCATAACCAGTTTGGTTCTCCACCTCAAGTTTAATTTATCCGAACTTTCTAGAAGTCCCTAGACTTGTGAACCCTCTACTAGTATTTGCATATTTAGTAACTAACTGATGCCTATTTTGGATCCAATCTAGTAGATCGTTTTTTACAAGCATTCTTTGTCCCACAAAGTGATTTCATGGCTTTCTTCCTTCTCATATAGGATTCATAAGTTTGTAAACTCAAATCATCTATTGCTAGACTCTTTGAATCTACCAACCTACTCATCCTCACTAGAGGGATATGGCCCTAGCTCATGCATGCCATTCTCTATAAGTTATATTCTTGACCATCCATTTTTAGTCATTTGTTTCGAGCATGCATAATCTAATGATATAGTATGACTATTTAATAACTCATCAAAAGAATCTTTTATTGATCAAACATAATATAATTATGCTTCAAAGCCATAAAACATGCCCTCCAGAAGCAAATTAGACATATTGGTCATGATCAACACATAATAACATGTTAATCCTAAAGCCACAACACCAAAATCGGGCTTTGATACCGCTAAAAGAATTGGTATGGCCCTGGAATATGATGGAAGCATGAAATAAAAAAATATTTAAAACTGGTCCAAAGGGGTGTTGCCTTTGAAATTCTCGGGCATTAGGTGTTAGTCAATAGCATAATAATAAATATATAAACATGTTAGACAAGTGACTAGAGGATGAAACAAAAAGCATAGAAACATAACATGAAACTTTACCTTTTTATTTCTTTAGAAAAGCAACAACGTGCGTTGTTCCCTTTATGTTTTTCCGTTATGTTCACTTGAGTTCAAACTAGTAGTCCTCTAAGTTGTCTACACCACAAAATAGAAAAGATATAGTTCTTTTTATATAGTTAGATAGAACAAAGAACAAGAAGAAAAACAACTCCAAATAAAACACTATTGTTTAGTGCTTTTGGATTGTTTTATGTTCTAACTTGGATCCAATTCAATATAGAAGAAAAGAAAAATATTCTTGGAGAGAAAATTGAGAGGAAATTCGTGGCTTAGGAGGAGGTTATGCTGAATATGTTTGTAGTTTTGTATATCACATACAATTGAATTCAAAATTCAATGACTGCTAAGTTTGCCTCCAAGACAATCTATACAACCACATGCATATAACCTCCAACCATGATGAAATAACTCCTCCATCATGTTAATCATGGTGAGGTGTTTCAACTCCTTCTTAACTTGCTCCAACCACCCTCAAATGGATTTGGATTTCAAATATGCACCGGGCTTGATTTAATCAAATTAAATCAAGCCCAACCAAAGTCATTCGCAATAATTAATTGTATTAATTTTAGCTCAACTAAGTCCGAGGATTCATTTGATCCAATTAAATAAATCTAAGCCGAAATACTAATTAATCGATCCAATCCATTAATTAAGCAAATCTAAAAATTAATCTAATTAATTCAAATGTGTTAAGCCCAAAAATTAATTAATCCAATTAATTAATTTTTGAGCCATCCATCAAATGAATTATTAAATAAATCATTTATATATTCTCCTTGAATTAATTCAATCCAATTAAATTAATTCTTTTATTCTCGAATTAATTCCAAATTGATTCCATCGAATTCCATAGTGATTTGTGTGTGATCTTTAGGTTAACTCTCAGCTAGACTTGGTTTTGTGTCCAACACAATGATTATTTAAATCTAATTTTATTTCCAATTAATCTTTAATCGAAAAGTCCCATCACCATGGGTGGCCGTTTAGCAACAATCCATGGAACTAGAGACTTTTGAATCTTGGCATGAACATTTAGGATCCTGAGTACCATACGATTACGGTCCTTCCATCATTCGTCTTCTGATCTAAGTCTAGGGCATAGAGTTGGGTGTCGATTTCCATCCTCGACTAGACACTATGCTCGATATCTCGAGATGCATTTTCTCTAATGATTGATGAAAGAAACCATTCTCTACTCAACCAATCGCTGTGGCCACAGACTCTAAGAGCACGAACCATCTTAGAGCACATAGGAGACTCAATTGTCATATACTAATAGGTGACAAATTCTATCTTGGAACCCATCGTCTTCACTACATATTCTGATTGCACTGAACAAGACTTGTAATGACCACATCCAAGATACAGTCACCTTTCGTCAAATCCAAGATATAACCATCATATGCATGCGGTACCAAGGACTAATCCCATACTATCGGAGCTACAAAGATCTACTCATACCGACCAAGCCTCCAAGGCATCCATATGACGACTTTCCGCTAGTTAGTTCAGTCGGCTGGACAACCTTGTCAACCACCCACTAACATAGCATAGACGTCCAATGGCTATCACCAATGGAACACGACACTCATCTAATGAATGTAATTTTAGTGCAAGCCTCAATAGGACCCTTGATGCCCAGTCTCGAGGTCGTTGACTTGGAATATTTTTAGACCCAACCCTTGGCAGTTGGTTTCATGACCGCCATCCAATGCGCAGTCCAACTATTACACGGTTGTTAAAGTGGTCTGTCGGCATCTGTTGTGATGTCAAAGCAATACTCGACGTAATTCGGTAAGTACAACAAATACGCATGCTGGAAGATGAATACTTACCATATTCATCAGGACAACATTGGTTAAATAAAGTTTGCTTGAATGGTTCTCAAAATCGCGATTCTAAATGGATTTTGATCACCTATTCCAACAATCTTCCAATTGACCTTAAAGCTAATTACTCATGCTTTCAGATTAATCTGATTATGAGCAATCTACTATACTGACTAAGTCTTATGGGTCTACTTTGTGCGGTCCAACCGCATGCTACATCTTTCTATCATTGCCCCAAGAAGATGATGGTGTCTAAGATTTTTTCTTGGACTTGTGATGAGATCTCGGGCCTTTTACCTTATGGCCTAGCCTAGTTGTCATCCTCCAAGGTGACTACTGGCTTGGCTATGATAGGTAGCCCACCCAACAATTGGGTGTTGTTTTTCGATTCTAACTATTTTCCAATATAACTTTAAAATTACCATACATTTAATTTTGTATGATATGATTCGTTATGGTATTCCATTTGGAACCTTTCCAATGTACCACTGTTGGAATGGGTAACCAAGATCCAATTGGATTGGCGGTTTTGAGAACCATTAAAGCAATCTTTATTTAAACAATGTTGTCCTGATGAATGTGGTAAGAATTCATCATCGGTACACGTATCTGTTGTGCTTACCAGTTACGTCAAATATTGCTTCGACGTTACAACAGATGTCCACAGATAACTTTAATAACCATCCACCAATTAGACTGCACATTGGATGGTGGTCATGAAACCAACTGTTTAGTGTTGGGTCTGAAATATTCCAAGTCGAGGACCTCGAGACTGGACATCGAGAGTCCTACTGAGACTTGCATTAAAAGTTGCATTTATTTTGATGAGTGTCGTGTTTGACCGGCGACAGACGTGGTGAGTTTATGCGATCTTAATAGATCGATTGGCTAGGTGTCAAATCGACTGAACTGACTCGTGGGGATCGTCATATGGAAGACTTGGAGGTTTGGTCAGTATGACTTGTATTCCCAACTCCAGTAGTACGGGAATAGTCCTCAGACTTGAGGAATCACGGCAGTCACGTGCATGCAATGATTGTATCTTAGATTTGTGCGAGACGTGATCGTGACTCAGACATGGTTATCATATGCCTTGTCTAGTGCAATTACAGTATGTAGCAAGGACGGAGAGTTCCAAGAAGAGGATCTATCCCCTGTCAAAATGTGATAGAGGAATCTCCTATGCTCCTGGAAATGCGTCTACGCTCTATAAATCTGTGGCCATAGTCATTGGTCGAATAGGATTAAGAGGTTCCTATATCGAGCAATTTGGCAAAATACGATCTCAAGTATTAAGCATAGACGCCTAGTTCAGGATGGGAACCGATGTCCAATTCCATACCCTAGACTAAAGCCGAGAGACAATAGATGGAAGGACCGTATTCGTATGGACTCGGGAGTTTAAAAGTTCACATGGATTTTCACCCAGTCCCTAGTGCCATGGACCGTTGCGAGACGGCCACCTATGGTAACGGGCTTTCTTAATCAAAGGTTGATCAAGAATTATTAATTAAATTTAATTTAATTAATAATAGTTTTGGACACTGGCGCAAGTCTAGCTGAAAGGTAAACTTAAAGAGTCACACACAAATCACCGAGAAGGGACGAGGAATTAATTGAGAATTAATTCCATAAATAATTGGATTAGTTATGTATGAGAGGGATCTATTGGATGTATAAGCCCAAGGATAAATTAATTAGATTAACTTATATTGGGCTTACCCTTATTATTTAATAAATTGGACTTATTATTTAATAAAGGTTTATTCGGCTCACATATTTAATTGGATTAAATAAATAATGGACTTAATTATGTGGTTTTAAAACTATTGTTTAGTACTTTTGAACTATTTTATATTCTAACTTGAATCCAATTCAATGTAGAACTAAAAGGAGAATATTTTTTTAGAGAAAAGAGAGCAAAATTTCGTGGTTTAGGCGTTGGTTATGCATGATATGTATGTAGTTTTGTATATTACATACGATTGAATTCAAAATTCAATAACTACCAAGTTTGCCTCCAAGACAACCTATCCACACACATATATATAATCTTCAACCATGATGAAATGACCACTCTATTTTCTTTATCACGGTAAGGAGTTCCAACTCCTTCTTAATTTGCTCCAACCTTCCTCAAATAACTTCAAGTATGGATCGGACTTGATTTAATCAAATTAAATTAAGCCCAACCAAAGTCAATCAGATAATAATTAATTAAATTACATTTAGCTCAACTAAATCCAAAGATTCATTTAATCCAATTAAATAAATCTAAGCCCAAACTGTAATTAATTGATCTAATTAATTAATTAAGCCAAACTAAATAAATTAATCTAATTAATTTAAAAGTGTTAGGCCCAAAATTAATTAATCCAATTAAGTAATTCTTGAGCCATCCATCAAATTGACTATTGAACAAATGATCCAATCATTTATATATTCTCCCTGAATTAATTTAATCTAATTAAATTAATTTATTTTTTCTCAAATTAATTCTAAATTAATTCCACCAATTCCATAGTCATTTGTGTGTGACTCTTTAGGTTCACCCTCAGCTAGACTTGGACATTATGTCCAACATAAATAATTGAGCAGATGTGTCTTTTTCCACCTACTTCTTTGATACATCTTTTTATGGCAATAATTAGGATTTTATGAGTTTGGTGCTATTGAAGAACAGTGAGAAACTCGTGATAATGGTGTTATCATAATCTCAAGAATGTGACATCTCGATTTTATGTAAATATAAATATTTAATAAAATCATTTTTCCGCTTGAGAAAAAGAGCATCTGTATTTGATATAAAAATATGTGACTATTATATGATTGAAAGGTTTGTACTTTTTTGTCAGTTTGTATGTGCATGTTATAGGCATTACAATATTAAAAATTTTAGATATGTGGTACTTGTATAAACTTTAAATCTAAATACTTATAAACAATTTATATTATTATTTTAATTTATAAAAATATTAATTATATTTATTATATGTAAGTATAAATGAATTATGCAAATATTTTGTATATGTACAAATATATTTTATATAAGAATACATAAAATACAAATAAAGAAAAATTAAAACCAGTTTGAGATGGGTCCAGATCCAAACACTAAGATGCAGACCAGCTCCAAAACCCGTTTAACGTTTCAAAACCTACCCCAACCTGGGAGGCTGTAGATCCAGGTCCAATCCGTATTCATTGCCATCCCCCAAAGAATTGCAACAGAAAATCTAATTCGAGTTGGGTAACACATAGCCATTGGCTCCTTGTTCCCTCCATATTTTGTTTGGATAATTGTAGGGGTATGAGTTTAACACAATTTTAAGGCCTGTAATCAAGCTTGGCTCGGCATAACTTAAAAAGAAAAAAACTAAGTTCGAGCTCAACTTATTTAATAAGAAAATCTAAATTTTTAATTGGTAACGTGAAATAATGAAACAAAATGCTATCTTTCATAATATTTATTGAACATATTGATAAACAAAAGGATAATTTACCTTATATTTAATTAAAAAATATTTATATGTAACTTTTTTTCAATCAAAACTAGTAAGATAAATTCGAAAAGTATAATGGAAATTAATACAAATTAAATGGATAATAATTATTTAAGTTTTTTTGCTAACTGATTTACAAAAGGTAAAGTGTTAAAACTTCTTAATTATGCTAGTATAATATATATGATAAATTACTTATAACTTAATTAGAGAAGATGTGTGAGATACACATTAAATTAGGTAAACATTTATACATAACTTGGTAATCTGCATGTTTAATTAATAAAGTGTAAACACATGTAAAACGACTTTAGTAACTTTTGGAGTTTGTTGTTATTATAAAGAAGATTATCTAAAAAAGCGTTTTTTAATTCTGAATTAAATGATATTAAAAATTAGTTTCAATAAAACAAGACTGATTGTCAAATAATTAAGATATAATTAGAGCAATTTAAATTATTATCTATCAATTATATAAGATACAATAGAAGAACAAGTAGTATTTGATATTAGTGTACAAAAGAACACAAAAAATTTACAAAATCATTTAATAATCGTACTTTTGGTATATATATAAGTCAAATTATCATATCATCATATAAAATTAAAAAATGAGATATTCATTGAATACAGTTCAAATATATTTTATAGAAAAAAATGCAAATTGCAATCCTGTTATCGGGTGGCAATTTCGGTCATGTTGAAATAATATTTTGCAATTTGGTTTTTTAATTGAAAATATTTTGCAAATTTAGAATAGTTCTTCATGACAATTTCGCCGGAATTTGGGCCACATGCTGATCACATGCAGTTTTTCGGTGAAATTGATATGAGTTTCTTAAAATTGCACTTTTTTTAAATGATAGGACCAAATTACAAATGATTTCAATAGCACTAAAATCGCAGTCTGTACAGACTAAAATTAATCTTTTTCCCTATACTATACTATAGTATTAAATATGTATATTTAAATATATAAAATGCCTACAAAACTAAAATATGTAAATATTAAAAAATAGAAAAAACCTTGCAGACAAAAACATTTGTGGAAAGGCTTAATTAGGGTTTGTTGATCAGCATTTCTCTTGCTCGTGATTTTGATTGATGCCATTCCCATTGTGGAGTTACTTTATACGTACCAAATTGAAGAAACATTGCATTTTCAATGTCAGTGCTATGATTATATGATTGGTCATCACCCTCATTTTAGATTGTTATATAATTGTAGGTCGGTCATTTGAAGGAGGTTAGCAAGTAAGAATCCCAATGATGAGTTGCAGCTGTTTCTAGAAGTAGAGTGTGGACAGGTAATTGGATAATTTCAAATATAAGCAGTAAACAAGTTTCTAAGATTTTCATTACATCATTGGTTATATTAAATTTCTGTACTATGATTTAGGATTTGCGCATCAGCCCTCTCCCTGATAAAGAAAGTGATGGCATTTGACTGTTCTTCAAACTTTATGAGTCTGAGAAAGGGGAGTTAAAGTGTTTTTCTTATTCTTTTTTTGTTCCCATGAGGTTTTATGTGGAGTATTTCTTCAAAAAGGATAGAAAAATGACCTCCCAAAAAGTTAAGATAAAAGAATGGCATTGACCTCTAATCTATTTACATTTCATACCACATATGCTGAAAAATTTTCAGCAAGAGCTATGGCAAGCCAGCAGATCTTCTGGAGAAACTAAATGAACTTGCAGGCTATGATCCTGATGAAGAGATAGAACGGGTCTTGGAGGTTTGTTTCTATATATGAGCGGAAGATATTGATTTGCTTGTTGCTTCCTTACACATGGTAACAATCCTAATAGATTGATGTTAGCTGCAACTTAAAATTAAACTCATATAGAACTTGTTTCATTAGATGGAGCTATTTTATTTATAATGGTACATGCAATTTCTTTATAATGGTACTTTGTTGCTATCAAAAGTCCCTCATTGCTCAGACTAGGCAACAACTTTGTTGCCCTGATGTTCCATCGTTTCTAGAATACGAGCATAGCCTCCATGGAACATCAGGGCAACGAAGTTGCTGCCTAGTTTGAGCAGGGAGGGACTTTTGATAGCAACCAATGTCCCCATCCTCTATCTGTAATAGAAAGAAAAGGAAACTCATCAAAATACAACTTTGTCCTCACAAGATACTTGAGCTTGTGATTTTCATATACCTGATTAGATCTAAACGTAAATCTCTTGTCAATGTACTCATACATGATTATTGGACTGAAACTTATCTCCTAAGAAGCAGAAAATACAAAATATCATTACTATTTAAAATGTATATGTCCATTTTATTTCATACACAAAGCATTATATTCAATATGCAAAGCAATTTTTTAAGTACTGTAGCAAAGAAACCGCGTGTAACATGAGTTCTGTTCAGCTCTATGACATTTGAACAGATGCAAAAATAGCTCCATCTAATGAAAACAATTGCATGTGGGTTTAATTTTAAGTTGCCGCTAACATCAACCTATTAGGATTATTACCAAGGTATAGCAAAACAAGATGCAAATACTATGTCTTCCACTCATATATTGAGACAAACCTAGAAGAGTTCTATCTTTTCATCAGGAGCATAGCCTATAAGTTCATTTAGCTTTTCCAGAATATATGTTGGCTTGCCATAACTCTTGATGAAAATTTACCAACATATCTGGTATGATATGCAAATAGATTAAAGGCTAATGCCATTTTTTATCTTTTCACTGAATCACTTGTGTCAATCATTTTTGAAGATATTTACACTATATAAAAGCTCATGAGAATGAAAGGGAACAAGAAAAATAGGAAAATCGCATCTTTGGTCCTACATGTCAGGGCCTTATTAATTTAGTCACATTTGTTATGATTTTTTTTACATTGTATCTTTTAAGTTGAAAATTTCTCAAGCTTACTCACATACATTTTTTGTCTAATAATTAATGGGGACATTAGCAGTCTCATGTGCATTATCGTACATTTTCCGTGTATTAATTCCTTGATTTGACTGCATTACATATTTACAAGACATTAATGAAAATGTAAGATAGTGCCAACCAGTTCAAGATAAGCATGGAAAATGAAAGGAAAGCATACTTCTTCTTCACCTTCTTAAAGCTCGTTCCAGGCCTTTTTCATGACTTCTATTGTCGCTCGTTTATCCTAAAATATACTTGAAACCATTTAAAATGATTTTTTTATGGAGGTTGCAACGAGTGATCTACACTTATTCTATTGCTAAACTATAGAAAAATTGCATTTTACATCTCACAAGTTAGACATTTTGCAATTTCTATCCCATTGTTTTTAACTCGCTATATTGCATTCCACAACTCCAAAGATTTTGAAATTTGAGGCCCAAGCGTCAGTTCTGTTAAATTTCAGATGGAAACAACACGTGCATTGCATGAGCTCAATTAAGTCTTCAGGGAATTAAGGTCGTTTCATAAAAAAATTAACAAAGTTAAGCCTTCAGACTAAATTTGAATTTTTTTTGAAGTTTTGGGAAGCAATGTGGTGAATTTAAAAATGATGTAATCAAAATTGAAAAAGGCTAACTTCGGTATGACTTCGGTAAAATGCAATTTTTCCTAAAAAGTATGACTTCGGTAGAAGTCCTTCAAGATAGGTTAGAATGGTGAAACAGAAAGAAGAAAACACTAGTTAATGGCTTAACAAAAACACAGAGTGTGAAATGAAGATAGTGAAGTTTAACCTTCTTAAACAACACAAACTAAAAAATATTTACAAAAACAGATATGAAACTTTGTATGGACTAAATTTCATAATTAATTTAATATCACTAGTCGAATAGAGTTGGCCTTATAAAAGCATAATACTGTCCTTCATGCACACCAGCATTGTGGACCAAAACATTGCAAACAATGACAATGCACAATATAAGGTCTAAAGAAACAAAGATAACTCAGATAAATTGAAGATAGAAAGGCATTTGTATCCATTTAGCAAATTAATTTTTCATTCAATACTAAGTTGTAAAAGGTGAAATTTACTGATGAAACAATCTGAATCAGAAAATAAATTCACCACAATTGAAACGCGTAAGAGCAGTCTAGATAAAGAATGCAGAGAGGATCTACCATTGAGAAGTACCTCATGTTGAAGTAAAAACTAAAAATGAACTTCTACTTGCCAAACAAATTAAATGGGATGGTGGAAACATTGCGCACTCATCATTAACAACCTGAATAGAGAAGTATCTTCTATTATCTATATCTAGATCAAGATGAAGTGGAAACTCATAGTGGTCATTTATTTGCCTGTCATCAGCATCAAATAAGAATCACTTCTATTACAAGAAATAGAACTTGGGTATGACTGTAAATGCACCAGATAGTCAAAGCTTTAACAGCTAGACAAAATTCCCTTTGTGGCAACATTTTTCTTTTTTTTTTGTTTAGTCAGACATATCCCCCTTGTGAAAAGTCTAAAAAAGTTCCCTCGAAACAGTCCAAACAAATTTAAGGACTCCAACCAAGTAAAATTAAATTTTAGTTTTAGTAAATTACCATCACCATATTTGGGTATCCTGAAAGTGCTACCCCTTTTGACATGCAGGATCAAAGTTTAAATTAGCCCATGGGATTTTAGTCATTAATCTTGGGAAGACATACCCATGCAATAAATTTGGCTATCAATAGAAGGCTAATTCTTATTGTATTTGCTTCTATCAAGAGAAAGCTTCTACCTAACTTGTATTCTCATACTAATACACATTGTAGAACTAGAACAAAGCTATTACCTAACTAGTCATCCTAAGCAGATCATGCACGCGAAAGAGGTAATACTTAGCTATTTGTGCATTTTTTTTCTCTAATCTTCAGACTGTATTCCTTAGTATTGTATGATGACAAAAAAATGCAAATCATGCATCTGATAAGTTGTAACTCAATAGAGAATACACCTTTCTTAGCATCCTGAAGAGAGAAAAACATCAATCCAAAATGGTCCTTTGACAAAACCCAAATAATGTGTGATGAAATAAAAGTCTAAAGAAAAACAAGCAAGTCATCCTGACAAAAATACCAAGTAATGACACTCAAACGTATCGGCTATAGATGGAAAAGGCGAAAATAATCTAATATATCTAAGTAAATTAAGTTACTCTACTCAGTTGTAAACCGTATTGTCCAGCATATAACCGTATTTGTTATATCACCATTTAGATGTTCAACTACAACATATTTATCAAGTTGAAGATTTGCCACATAGAGGACACAAAAAAGTTATAAAGTGAAATCAAAGAGCCTAAGGGTTAAACTGTTCAACTACAACTACCATAGAATGACTCTGTCTACTAGACCTGTATCAACATTCCATCCATTTTAGTTTTTGTGTTGTCCTTCATAAGTGTTGTATAACACCTTCCACGAAGTTTTCTTATAATAGTGCTAGTAGTATTCTTTTTCTAGAAGACCTTCATTATGTTTGTTTTTATTTTTAAATTATTTTTTAGACAAGTTAAAACATACCTAATATTTACCATCATTCAAAACTGCCTTATTTTGGTGTTTTTAACTGTTTTAGCATAAATACATATATATATATACTAACACATATACATAAATATATATAAAAAAGACATGATTTGACAATAAATAGTAATTTTTGTCTACCAAAATACAACATTAAACATATAATACTTATTTTAAATTATCTCCAAAATCAAATATAAACATACATACTATCTCTAAGACACTTATTTATCTTTATTTTTCTCTCTCTATGTCCACAAAACACAAACAAAACACTTAGAAAATGAATCCAAACATTATGCTTCATTTTTTCTTCAAGCTTCTCAGACAGGACTTTGTTGAGTTCCTGTACATCATGTTGTAGGAAAGAATCATGGGTATCCCCTCCAAAGGATCTTTTCAAATTTTCATTGTTCTGAAGCTTGAAACAAGCTTTGTATAGCACTAGGCGCATTTATGGATGACTCATCATTAACAACCTGAATATAGAATTTAGGAAACTTCCATACGTGCAAACAACTCATAAAATTAGAGGATTTTATTACCAAAATAAATTTGTACAAAATTCACTAATTTTCATATGACTCCTCGTCATTCTTCCCAAATTATTATTGGCTCCCCTAGGTTTTGTGTTGTTTATCAAACTAGTTATTTTATTAAACAAAAATTCTTGAATTTTATGTTTAATTGAGGCACGATATGTATTAATTATTGTTTTTATAGATATAGTTATTTTATTTTTATTTATTTTATATCAAATACAGAGGTTCCTTTTCTTTTTATGAAAAATTGGGATTTCACATAATTCTAGATATTTAGTATTCATTTGGCAAATTCTTGCCTCAGTGGGGATATTTGCTTCTAAAAATTCACTTTCATAAGGAAGGTTCACAATATATTTTTTTCTATGCCAAAAATCAATTGGGATGTTCATCACATATTTCAAGTTCAAATTTATTTAAAAACCATTTTAATTTTTCTGTGTAATTTAGGATCTCATGTAGTTCATTTATTCATAATGAATTAATTTCTTCCTTTATAAAGCATATTTGGTTAGTCTTAGATACTATTAAATCCCTTATTTCATTAATAACTTTGTCTATTGGTTGGGTGATGAATTCAAATTTTATTATTTCATCTTCAAAGGTTCGTATTATACCTTTCTCAGTAATATTTCTTATTGGAAAGATTTTCTTAAGGAAGGTGTTTCGAGAATAACTTCATTAGTTAAATCTTTTATTAATAGGAAGCTTGTTGGAATACATTTTTTGTAGTTACATATGTAAGCTTTTGGAATTTTAAAGCTTATATTCAATTTTTGTCCATTAGCAGAGGATAAAGAGTGGGTCATCTTTTCAAAATATCTAGTTGGTAGAAGACTTCTTTAATACAAATATCTGCTCCGCTGTCCCTAAGAGCAGTAAATATTTTTCTAAAATTTTTATTTACTAATAGATCTATTTGACATTCCATTTTCGACATGTGACTATTTTCAGAGCGATAGAGGATCATCCTCATATTTTTCTTCACCTAATTCAGTATTCTTGCTAATTTATAATATTTCAACTCTAGTAGAAGAGACTAATTATATTATTAAATATTTTTTATTTCTTCGTTTAATTTTTCTACTTCTATCTTTAGATCTTCTAGAGTAGAGGGATTATTTTAATAGTATGCTTTTCATTGAGCAACTTATTGACTTCAGTATTTGTATACAATTCAAAAGGTTGATTAATAATTTTATCATAAGCTGGGTTGGACTTAGATGTTGAGGCTTTACCATTATTGTCAATTTTACTAATTAGGACAATTTTATGCTCAGTTTGGGATGGAAATGAAACCATCCAATAGACCAAAATTTCTAAAAATAGAACTTCCGAAATAAAGAAAAGAGGTATAAAACGAAAAAATTATGAAAAGAAATAAATAACGAGAAAGACTTAGCTCAAAAACTGAATGGAAAGCTAAAAATAGTACCACAAAGAAAATAAGGAGATGTTATATCTGTGGAGAAACAGACCACCTTGCAAATAGATGTAGAAATAAAAAAGCAAGGAGTATTATATTTTTCCCCCTCAACGGCCTTTCAAAATCAATTCAAATGAAATAGAAATAAATTTTAAAGCATTTTCTAAATTAATTGAAGATGGCACTCTAATAGTTACAATAACATAAAATGGTGTTTGTGACTTGTGTGTGAATGTTTTATAAATCGGATGAGGCGGCAGGTGATGACCGACCCAGTAATTCTCATCCTTTTTTAATTTATTTTTGTTTTATTCAAACTTTTTAAAAGATTTTCATTATATCCTAGTTAATTTTCTTTGTTATAACAATTTTCCCCCAATATATTTCAATTTCAACCTATAATTTACTTGTAATTAAATTTAAATTTTCTTCATAATTACAAATTAAGTTCTCAATTATGACAAAATATTATGGACATCACATTGTCTAGGTTTAATGCCATCGGCAAAGGGATATAACTTGAAGGCTTAGGAGGACAGACCTCTGAAGAAGTAGGACTCTCTTCTAGTTGAAAGCTCTTGATTAGGATACACTCACGTAGATTTCTCCAATCAACAAGATAAGGATGCCAAGGATGCTTATCTAATGGCAAGCGCATCCTCGACCTCTCAGAGACCAGACTCCCTCGCCAACTGGAGACTTCGCCTATAAAATTAGATTCAAACCACTCATGCAAGAGATGGCTTTCCACGTATTCACAAGTCATTTTTATCATACAAATTAATTCTTATTCATGACTTCTCATCACAATTCATAATTTCGTGCTCATATTATCTCTTTTCAGTTCTTGTTTTTGCAAATCTCAATCCTTAACTTGCAGAAAATTCGGCCGACTAAGGAGCTCAAGTCTATCGAAGATTTGACTCGTACATTTTTTTTGGCATGTATCAATATCTTTTTGAGTTTCACAATTATTTTTTGGAAAATAAAATTTAAAAATATATATTTATCAACTTTGTTGCGAGCAAAAATTGCTCGTTTGGGTATATATGTTCAATTTGAGATATTTGGCTTTGATTTTTCACAAGTCTTAAGATGGGGTCCTGCAAAAAAATACATTAACACTCTGATACTCAAGTCAGTAAGTAGTATAGAAAATTAAAATTGACTAACATAAGTGTAAGGTAGAACGATAATCAAGCATAAGAATGATTAGAATATGAATGCTCTATGTGCATAAATATAACTGAAATGGTTGATTTATGAAAACCCTTGCGCTAATCAAACAAGATTTGATTGTCACACAAGGCTGTTTTGTACAGTTTTATTTTGGATTGGAAAGTTTAAAATTCTTATTTTGTTGTCAAATATTTTGAAGCGTTATGTTTTCCTCATTTATTTCATTTGGTTTTGAACATTTTGGCAAATGAGTTATCCATTATCAACATGTCATCCTCCCATCTAGTAAGAGATAGAGATCGCTTACAGGTTGATTATTCACTCATTCCACTTACCATATCTTGCAGATGAGGTGTATAAGACTTGTGAGGAGGAGCTATACTAGGGTTGGTAGCTAATCAAGGGATGCAAGTGGCATCTATTAATAAGTTTTGTAGACAATTTTATTCATTGAAATTACTTCTACTTTTGTTTAGTTGTTAGGACTTGGTGCTAGATTTTAGATTTTAAGATTTGTGGTTTTCCGCTGCAAATATGTATTGATATTTTATTGCTTAGGTGTTATTCTGTTGAGTTTGGATCTATGGTTCGTAGTGGGCGCTTCATGGTACTAAGGCTATGGGCTTGATGGTATGGCCATGTCATGAGCCTTGATTCGTGGCGTGACAATGCGAGTTCTGATTAACATGGTATCTTGTTTGGAAAATTTTTCACATTTATTGTGATGGATAATATTATAATTTCATTCTCTAGTTGGTGACAATTATTTTTTTTTTCTTTTGTGTGTGATGGCGTGGTGGGGAGGGGGGAGGCTGAGAAGGAATTTTTGAAAAAGAGAGAAAAATGTATAACACATTGTTGCTTTAAAGTATGTGATGAGTTGACATGTACTTGTCAATAGAATAGGAAAATGTGAAGAGCAATTCAAATAGGAGGTGAGTCATGATTGATGTGTTGTCTTGCTTGAAAAGTCCTTACATTTATTATGAGCAATTTTGTTTTTTTTTTTTTTTTTCAGGAGAGAGGCTTTCACAAGTATCTTAGAAAAAGATGGAAAAAAAAAAGATATTATACATTGTTGTCATAAATATTCGAATGGATGCTTACTTTTCATAAAACAAAAAGTGGACTATGTGAAATAACAATTTAAGTAGGAGGTGAGTCATGATGTGGTGTCATATTATTCACAATACTAAATTTATTACAAGAGATTGTATTAATTTTATTTTATAATTGGTGGCAATTTATTTCTTTTATTTTCTTGGGGAAAGAGCACTTAAAGTAGGAGGTGAATAATAACAGTGTGGCATCTTATTTAAAAAACTATTTATATTTGTTACCAAGGTAGGATCGTATTAATTATAATTTATAATCATGACAACTTTTTTCCCTTTCTTGTGGGTACGGGGATAAATTTTAGAAAATGGAGAGGGAGAACAAATGGATGATATATTATTACCCTAAAATATTTGAACAGATGCATGCCTACCAAGAAAGTAGGAGAATGGAAATAACCATTAACTAGAATGTGAACGAAGCTTAATGTACGTAGCATCTTCTTTAAAAAATCTTCATATTTGTTACTAGGGATTATGCTATAATTTCATTATCTGGTAGGTGTTAATTTCTTTGTTTCTTTCTTCTTCCCAGTCGGTTTGTAGGTTTCTGTTGAATTGTTGTTTTCAATGAAAAAGGGTGGGATGTGCACAAAGAATCATTTAATTAAGTGTTACTCGGTGTATGAGAATCTTTTCATTGTTCCTATCCAATGTGCCTACTAGAATTCAGTGATAATGATTAAAAAAATATTGGCCAAGAATACGGATGTATTAAGTATTTGCATTTCTTGCATTGCCGATATAAATTCATAATAAGATTGCATTTGATAATTCTAATTAATGAATTTTCATTTCTAATTTCGTATGCAAATATGAAAATGGAAAATTGAAAGAAGAATGACAACAATAAAATAAAATTAAATATAACCATTTTGAATTGACTATAGTTTTTCCTTCTAGATTATTAAAAGAACATCTTCAAATACCTATAATTGGTTGTTATTATTATTCATATCTATCTTCTCGAGAATGATAAGATTTTTACTTGAAATGGTCTAATTTACTTTGATTATTTTTGTGAATCATGTTCATAAATAAAAAGAAACGTTCATTATTCGTAACTAAGACCGCAACAATATTAAGAGAGTTAGTTGATGCAACAGTAGAGTTGGAGAATATATTGCCTCAGATGCGTCTTTCTCCACCTACTCTTTTATGAATCTTTTTATGGCTATAGTTAGGACTTTATGAGTTGGGTGGCATTGACGAATTCTGCTAAAGTCAAAACTGTGGCATTCTCACAATCTCACAAATGTAAAATTTTAATTATATTTAGAAAGAAATATTTAATAAAATAATTAATTTTATTAAAAAAAACAAGTATGTAATGAAATCATTTTGCCGCTAGAGAAAAAGAGCCTTTGTAATTGATATAAACAAATAAAAATAAAATCACTATATCTATAAAATAATAATCAATTATTTAACGCACGTCAATTAAACATACAAAAGATATTTTCACCCATCACAATTCAAGAATTTTCTTTTTCTCATTTAAAAAAAAATGACTAATTTTATAAACAATACAAAATCTAGGGGAGGCAATAATAATTTGGGTAGAATGATGGGGTGCCATATGAAAGTTTGGTGAATTTGTACAATATTTTTATTGTAATAAATTCCTCCTAATCTGAGTCAAGATTTTGTCTTTTCATACCTCCTTTCCGTTTCCCATGAAATTGTCAAAAAACCTTGAAAATCCAAGTTGGCCAAACTCCCCAGCATAAGCACAATCCTTCTCCATCCAAACCCTCTATCTATTTTTTCTGCGCACAGGCAACGAGCTCCATTAAATTCACTTCATTTTAGTTAAATTCAATACAAAACTGCACTTGCATTCTTCTCAGTGCCTCTGACGCCTTCTTCACCAAGCCAGAATGAGGTGCTTGTAGACCTCCTTCTCCATTAGAAAACAAGTTGTGATTTCTTTATTCGTTTGGAAGCACGAAGGACATGGTCATCATGTGTTTCTTTTGTGGGTCGCTAATCTTACCCACGCGTGTTTTTTTTATCATGTGTTGCTAATCAAGAGTTATGGAATCTTATTTCTATTGTCTAGATTCTAGTTTTCTTTTTTCCATTTTTAATTTTTAGTTCCGTGAGGTGTTGAATTAGTTTCATGTGAGAAGGTTTTGATTTGTGATTTTTGTTTTTAATTGCAGCAAGAGGACATGAATATTTTTGTCTGGAAGTGATGGAATCTGAACTGCCTATATCCATGGAAGGTAAATTAATAAAGAGTAGTTTATATGTTTTGTGCATGCATGTGCATATTTTTCGGCACTCGCATATGAAGTTTTTGTTTTGTTTCTTGAGTTTTGTATCTTATTTTGTTGTTTATTTCTTGATTTTTGCTATTCTTCTTTCGATGAGCATAAGAAAGTTCAATAACATAGGTTTTGTCTGGGTGCATGAATTTTTTGTGTAAATTTATAAACCAAAAATATTCTTGTTGATTTTTACTTTGGAAAACATCTTTTTTAAAATCATGTAGTTAATGAAACAATAAGTGAAAAAATGTTGTTTTAATGTTAAAATCGTACATGTAATTCAGTATTTAATGAAACAATAAGTGGGAGCAAATACTATTTTAATATTAAAACCTTACTTATTATGCATTATTTAATGAAACAATTAATGTGAGCAAATATTATTTCAATGTTAAAACCTTCCTTATAATTCAGTGTTTAATGAAACTTTTTTTTATAGTACATGGAGGAACAAGTAATTCCATGGAAAATCAACCAGTGGAGGATGCTCAATCGGTTAAGATTACTTGGAGGATTAAAGACTTTTCAAAGTTGAGTATGATGAAACTGTATTGCAGCACATATGAACTTGGTGATGTTACATGGTAATTTTCTATCTGATATATGAATTGAGACATTAATATATAGTTGATGGTTTACAACTTTCGACACTTGTAGTAGTATTAGAAATTAATATTTTGCTTTATACATGTTTGGAGGCTGCTCATTTTTTCGGGGGGGAACAATGTTGATTTTCTATCCATGTATATGGGATTTATTAACTCAGCTAATTTACCATATGGTTGGAGCAGATATGCACACTTCACTTTGACTGTTGTTAATCAATTTCATAGCAGCAATTCAATTAGAAAATGTACTCAAGTACAATTGTAATGTCTAAATGCTTCCATTAATTTGCATCATAGTGATTTTGCTATTGATTATATGGGCTTTAATCTCATCTTTACCCTCATTGATGCAATGCTGAATGTCTAATCATGAGAATTTTCCTTTTATATGTATAGATGAAATTAAGCTTATATGTTGAGCAAGTAAACTTTATATGTATACTAAGATTTTGTTTCATTTTTGTGGATCTCATAGTATATGTATAATTCTCTAACACGCATTTGTTCTTCCTTCTTCATGTTTCTCCTTTGGATGCTCATTTCATTTTATGTGCTCATCTGCACTTACTTTTTGACCATGCAGAAACAAAACACCAACTTAATGCTAGGGAAAGTGATTGGGATTTCACATTCTTTATGCCACTTAACGACCATTATGATACAAGCCGAGGTTTTATAGTCAATGACATCTGTGTTATTGAAGCTAAGATTGATGTCTACAAAGCTACGGACCAATATTTACATAATTCAAAAAGGGAAAGTACTTATGTTGGACTTAAAACCAAGGAGCCACCTGTTATATGAACTCACTTCTCCAGATGTTGTTCCATATTCCCTATTTCAGAAAGGTTAAGGATGTCATTCCAAGGAGTATCTGGTTGTATATCATGATTTGTTTTCATGTATGGAAGTTTCTTAGGGAATTGATGATATCTTTGATTCTTATTCAGGTTGTATACCACATGACAACAAATGTTAATGATGAGCCATCGACAAGTATACCTATGGCCCTACAAAGCTTATTTTACAAGCTTCAACACAATGAAAGCAGTGTTGCAACAAAAGATTTCTTTGGGTGGGGATACACATGATGCTTTCCTGCAACATGATGTACACGAACTCAACAGAGTCCTATGTGAGAAGCTTGAAGAAAAATGAAGGTCCACTAGAAATAGAATACTACTACTGTCAGTTTGATTAAAAACTTTTGAATTCTTCTTAACTAACTGTTATCCTCTTACCATTATTAGAGAACTGTTGTGGAAGGTGCTATACAATACTTATTTGAAGGGCACCACAAGAACTACCTTGAATGCATCAATATTGATTACAAGTCTAGTAGACAGGAGTCATTCTATGGTACTTGTAGTTAATCTATTTAGCCCTTAGGCTTTAAATTCATTTTATAAATTTTCGTGTCCTCTATGCAGTAGATCTTCAGCTTGATGTCAAGGGATGTCATGATGTCTATGCTTCGTTTGATAAGTATATTGCAATTGAACATCTCGATGGTGATAACAGATATCATGCTGGGCAATATGGTTTGCAGGTGAGTAGGCTAACTTAATTTACTTGTTAGTTTAGTTAAATATATAGAGGTAAGTAATTATAATGAGCTCTCCTAAAGTTTTACAAAATTAAAATTACCCCCTTGTTATTTGAAAATTTATGAATACCACATGATTTTAACGTCCACCAAATAATTAACATATTTCGTTAGACCTCATTAGATTTCCACCAATTTTTTTATGGTGCTTAGATCAAAAATACTCTTATGGACTATGAAATCTTTTATTTATTTAAAAATATTGAAACTTTTTTCATAAGATTGAAGGGCAAGAAGAACATTTACTTATTTTATTATTTGTCAAAAGGAAAAAAAGAGTAGATATTTTTCCAGCCTCTATCCAAGGTTTACATAAATTCATCAAACATCAGGGATATTAGTAATTTTTCAAACAATAATGGTATTCATAATTATGAAAAACCTTAAGAGGTCATTGCAATTTATCCTAAATATAATGATCATTTTAACCTTTTCTCTCACTAGCATATTGATGTTTGAGTGTCAGTTACATGATTCTTTTGTCAGGAGGACATGCTTGTTTTTCTTTAGACTTTTATTCCTTAGCATATTATCTGAGTCTTGTCAAAGGACCACCTTAAGATTGATGATTTTCTTATTTCAGGATGCTAAGAAAGCGGCCTTGTTTACTGACTTCCCACCAGTGCTCCAGCTTCACTTAAAACAGTTTGAATACGAGTTTGTTCGGGATGGTATGGTAAAGGTTAGTAGTTAAACTTCTCTTCCAACTTAAGAAATGCATGATTTGCAAATTTTTGTTATCGTACTATACTGGTGAATAAAATATAAAGATTAGAGCAAAAAGTGTACAAATTGGCTAAGTCTTACCTCTTTCTGTGTGCAGCATAGGAAGATTGGTTAGACAATAGCTTAGTTCTTGTTCTATAACATATATTACTATCAAGATTGCAAGTTAGACAAGTTTTCTCTTACTAGAAGCAAATTCAATAACAAATAGCCTTCTTATGATAGTCAAATTTATTGCTTGGGTATGTCCTACCAAGACTAATGACTAACATCCCATAGCCTAAATTGAAATTTTGGTCTTCATGTTAGAGGATGGCAGTTCTACGACACCAAAATATGGAAGTGGTAGTTTAGTGACATTAACTATTATTATTTGTGCAATTGTAGGGCTTTAGCAATTAGAGTCCCCAAATTTGGTCGAAATATGCTAAGGGGATGTCTTTCTGGGTTTTCAAAAAGGGGATTTGTCTGTCTAAATAAAATAAAATAAATTATGTGCCATAAAGGAAGTTCTGGCTACCTATTGAAGCTTTGACTAATTGGTACATTAATAATCATATCCAAGTTGGGTTTCTTGTAATATGAATGATTTTTTATTTGATGTTGATGACATGTAGATAAATGACCGCTATGAGTTTCCCCTTGAACTTGATCTGGATAGAGATAATGGAAGATACTTCTCACCTGAGGCTAATAGCAGAGTGCGCAACCTCTATACACTTCACAGGTTAGTAAATAGATGTTTCCACCACCCCATTTTAATTTGTTCGGCAAGTAGAAGTTTTTTTTTTTTTTTTGGTTTTGGCTTTAACACCTGCAATATCTGTATGGAAAAATCCTTTCTTTATACTTCATTTAACTTAAATGCAATTTTATTCCTTTATCTTTTGCATTATGATGGTTTAGTCATTTATTTTTCCGGTGTAGCAAATATGTCATGTAAACTTGTAAATTTTTTCAATTCTGGTCCTTCAATCACCGGAGTTTGTAAATGTTGCTGGAGAAAAACATATTCCTCACACATGCTTCTTCTTTAATTTGGACTTTGGCTCCCATTGGTATGGACCAAAATTTTTAAAAAATTAAAAGCGATAGGACCTATTTTGCAAGTGTGACGCCCCAAAAAATATAATATATAATTGGGGGATCAATTGATAAATCTTTATAAAATTTAGTTAATTGGTAAATAAATTATGTTCCATAATTGGAATATAATAAAACTTGAACGGGTTAAATTGGAGCTCGTTATAATATTTGAGAATAAATTATATTAATTAAGTAATTAGGATGGCCGTAATGGGTATTTGAGAAAAGTTAAATTAATAAATAAAATAATAATATTATATATATATGTAATGATATATATATTAGTAAAATATATATATACATACATATATATATAAAGGAAAGAGAAGGAAAAAACAAAAAGGAAAGGAAAGGATTTTGGGGGTGGGCCCTCACCCACCGCCCCACCCCCCACATAAATAAATAAATATATATATATATATATATATATATGTATGTTGAATAATTGCAATGTTACCAAATTGCAATTTCCTGTTTCTGCTTCATCAACCGCGCGGAGGAGGTAAGATTTTTAATTTTAATTCCTATTAATTTATATAATTATATTATTCAATTAGTCCATTTATTAAATGTTGATTATATTGAGTGATCTACCATTTAACCGGAATATTTTATGATTTTGGCTATTTAAAATAGTGTCGAATTAAATATTAAATTGGATATAAAAATGATATCATTGGTTAATTAGATTATTAAATTTACTAGATTTAAATATTATTATAGCCAATTTACACAATTCCATCGGAATGATTAGCCAAATATGTAATTTTATGTATTATTACTTAATTAAATTGTATAGCAATGATAAATTGACAGAAAAATCATAGAAATATTTCGGAAGTTATATTTTAGAAATATTATGTTATTAAAGAGGAAGAATGTGGTTTTAATGATAATTTAATTTAAGGATGTTATTAAAAATGATAGTTATAAATGTATAAGGGGTTTCGTTAAATAAATTCCTATGAATCACTTGATAAATTATAAATATTTTTATGAAGCCTATAGTGTCTAGTTATTGAGAAGAACTAGAACGAAGATTTATATTTCTATAGAAATGGAGTATTAAAGAATTATTGGAAATCGTACGAATAATATTTACTATTATATTTAAAAGAAGTTACGATATTCTCGATATATTAACTGTATGTGGTTTAATAACTCATTATAAGATACGGGGGTAAAGTGAAAAGACAGAACCACTACTTATTGAATAGATAAAGGCGTTGTAAGGTCGAGGTAAGTAAATAATAAGTATTATCTATATATGTATCTTTATTTGTCATTTTACTGTTATCTGAATTTGTGGTTTATGCTAACATGGATTTATCTAAAAGTATATGAGTGATGGATGATTTGATTTGATTGATGGTATTGTGTACGTGGAATGAGAAAATACTTTGAAATATTATGTTTGTTGTTTGATGTCTTGTGGATGTCTGAAAATGAGAATATATGGATATACTGTTTTACGTTACTAGTTGCTTACAAGAATGGTGATATGTGAAAATGAGGGAGTGGTGGAAATTGAATATATATTGTGACGTGAATAGCCCTTGACGTGTTGAAAAACCTATAAGGCGAAATGAAATGAAAAGAGCTTTGATGCGATATGAGAAAGAAATGAAATGAAAAGAGCTTTGATGCGATATGAGAAAGATGTGATGTGAAAAGAGCTATGATGCGAAATAAAAGAGCATTGAAAGAGCTATGATGCGAATTGAAAGAGCTATGATGCGAAATGAGATTGATGAGCCAGCTGTCAAGGGGATTCACTTGAATTTATATAACAGTGAGATTGAGTTGATGGGAAAAACACAGTATCACCTTCTGGTAAGCAAACCAGGAAAAATGGAGTTTGGTTGATTGTCTTATTATGAGATAGTCATGTGGTGTAATAAAGCTGATTATGTTGGAATTAAATTGATTGTATTCCATTCGTGTTGCTTGTTTATCTTGCTTGGGCTGTGTTTTATATGCATATATAGATAGGTTTGGTTATTTACTTACTGAGTGGCAGACTCATCCCTCTGCTGATATTTTCTTTCAAGAATAGGCTTTGAGGTGTCTGACTGTTGAAGAGTAGGTCTACGCGCTATACTCAGGCAGGTCGGGCCAGTATGCAATTTTCTCCTCTTTGTCAGTTAGAGTACAATCATATTTTGTCTGTACAGAGAGAACATAAGCGTACGGATTACTTGTGACGAATCACTTTGTGGTGTGTGATATGTATATATTTATATATAATGTTGTGGGTTGATAATACCTATTATGACGTATTGAGATTACGTATGCAAATTGATTAGATGGTTATGTGCAAATGTATATATATGAACACAGGGATTACTATAAGTATGACGTTTAGGGTGGATATAGCTCTTGTAGCAAAGGGGGTGCTACATTAGGTGGTATCAGAACAGGGATTAGATTTCATAGGGATAGTAGATGAAATGTAATATTGTACGTGAGGTATATACTAGGAATCTACTCACATGTGCGTATTTTATATAGGATGGAAGCGTCAAGAGAAAACGGTGCTGGCCCAACTGAGTCATTAGAATCTGTGCAGGGTCATGATTCAGGATCAGAACATCAGGAGTTAGAATCCCAAAATAGAATTGCCTCACAACCAGAAATGAACCCCTTTATACAACAATTTGTTGAAATGATGCAGAGATCATGAGACAAAAATACCCATATTTATTCCCTGAGCCGATAAATTAGTCAAATTTCGAGGACGAAATTTTTATTAGGAGGAGAGAATTGTGACGCCCCAAAAATTATAATTATAATTGGGGGATCAATTGGTAAATCTTTATGAAATTTAGTTAATTGGTAAATAAATTATGTTCCATAATTGGAATATAATAAAACTTGAACGGGTTAAATTGTAGCTCGTTATAATATTTGAGAATAAATTATATTAATTAAGAAATTAGGAAGGATGTAATGGGTATTTTGAGAAAAGTTAAATTAATAAATAAAATAATAATATTATATATATGTAATGATATATACATAGTAAAATATATATATATACATACATATATATATATAAAGGAAAGAGAAGGAAAAAAAAAGGAAAGCAAAGAATTTTTGGGATGGGCCCTCACCCACCGCCCCACCCCCCACATAAATATATATATATATATATATATATATATATATGTATGTTGAATAATTGCAATGTTACCAAATTGCAATTTCCTGTTTCTGCTTCATCAACCGCGCGGAGGAGGTAAGGTTTTTAATTTTAATTCCTATTAATTTATATAATTATATTATTCAATTAGTCCATTTATTAAATGTTGATTATATTGAGTGATCTACCATTTAATCTGAATATTTTATGATTTTGGCTATTTAAAATAGTGTCGAATTAAATATTAAATCGGATATAAAAATAATATCGTTGGTTAATTAGATTATTAAATTTGTTAGATTTAAATATTATTATAGCCAATTTACACAATTCCATCGGAATGATTAGCCAAATATGTAATTCTATGTATTATTACTTAATTAAATTGTATAGCAATGATAAATTGACAGAAAACTTATAGAAATATTTCGGAAGTTATATTTTAGAAATATTATGTTATTAAAGAGGAAGAATGAGGTTTTAATGATAATTTAATTTAAGGATGTTATTAAAAACGATAGTTATAAATGTATAAGGGGTTTCGTTAAATAAATTCCTATGAATCACTTGATAAATTATAAATATTTTTATGAAGCCTATAGTGTCTAGTTATTGAGAAGAACTAGAACGAAGATTTATATTTCGATACAAGTGGAGTATTAAAGAATTATTGGAAATCGTATGAATAATCACTTGATAAATTATAAATATTTTTATGAAGCCTATAGTGTCTAGTTATTGAGAAGAACTAGAATGAAGATTTATATTTCGATACAAGTGGAGTATTAAAGAATTATTGGAAATCGTATGAATAATATTTAATATTATATTTAAAAGAAGTTACTATATTCTCGATATATTAATTGTATGTGGTTTAATAACTCATTATAGGATACGGGGGTAAAGTGAAAAGACCGAACCACTACCTATTGAATAGATAAAGGCGTTGTAAGGTCGAGGTAAGTAAATAATAAATATTATCTATATATGTATCTTTATTTGTGATTTTACTGTTATCTGAATTTGTGGTTCATGCTGACATGGATTTATCTAAAAGTATATGAGTGATGGATGATTTGATTTGATTCATGGTATTGTGTACGTGGAATGAGAAAATACGTTGAAATATTATGTTTGTTGTTTGATGTATTGTGGATGTCTGAAAATGAGAATATATGGATATACTGTTTTACGTTACTAGTTGCTTACAAGAATGGTGATATGTGAAAATGAGGGAGTGGTGGAAATTGAATATATATTGTGACGTGAATAGCCCTTGACGTGTTGAAAAGCCTATAAGGCGAAATGAAATGAAAAGAGCTTTGATGCAATATGAGAAAGAAATGAAATAAAAAGAGCTTTGATGCGATATGAAAAAGATGTGATGTGAAAAGAGCTATGATGCAAAATAAAAGAGCTATGATGCGAATTGAAAGAGCTATGATGCGAAATGAGATTGATGAGCTGGCTGTCAAGGGGATTCACTTGAATTTATATAAACAGTGAGATTGAGTTGATGGGAAAAACAACAATATCACCTTCTGGTAAGCAAACTAGGAAAAATGGAGTTTGGTTGATTGTCTTATTATGAGATAGTCATGTGGTGTAATAAAGCTGATTATGTTGGAATTAAATTGATTGTATTCCATGCGTGTTGCTTGTTTATCTTGTTTGGGTTGTGTTTAATATGCATATATAGATAGGGCTAGTTATTTACTTATTGAGTGGTAGGCTTATCCCTCTGCTGACATTTTCTTTTAGGAATAGGCTTTGAGGTGTCTGACTGTTGAAGAGTAGGTCTACGCGCTATACTCCAGGTGGGTCGGGCCAGTATGCAGTTTTCTCCTATTTATCAGTTAGAGAACAATCACATTTTGTCTGTACAGAGAGAACATAAGCGTACGGATTACTTATGATGAATCACTTTGTGGTGTGTGATATGTATATTTATATATAATGTTGTGGGTTGATAATACCTATTATGACGTATTGAGATTACATATGCAAATTGATTAGATGGTTATGTCCAAATGTTTATATATGAACACAGGGATTACTATAAGTATGACGTTTAGGGTAGATATAGCTCTTGTAGCGAAGGGGGTACTACAACAAGTCTAGGAAGATAAAGAACTAAAATGCCAATATAGGACAAAAATTTTGTTCCAACAAAAATTGATCATTGGGATTATTTTCTTATTGAAATTGCAATATCTCTAAATTTTCTTATTCTTCACACTTGAAAAACTTTAGGTTACATTTTCATTCTAACTATTTTCATTCTTTGCTGTGTTTTGGTCCATAGTGTTTGGTGTCACTGCGGACACTATTATGCTTTCATAAGGCCAACTCTATCCAAACCAGTGGTATTGAGTAAGTTATGGAGTTTCATCCATAAAAAATTGCATATCTATATTTGTAAATGTTCTTTAGCTTTGTATTGTCTGAGAAGCTTAAACTTAACTAGCTTCATTTGACACACTATGTTTTCATTAGGCCATTAACTAATGCTTTTTAGGAAAAATTGATTTCACGTCCTACATGTTAGCCTCTTTGCGATTTTGGTACACTATTAATTTTTTTAATGAAATTTAATAGAATTAAGGCTTGGCATGCAACTTGCAAACTTTTTGGAGTTATGGAATGCAATATGGTGATTTCGAAAACAATGGGATCAAATATTGCCAAAGACTAACTTGTGAGACGTAAGGAAACATTGCATTTTTGTTCCCATATGTAAGGGCCTTTCTCACTTTAGTCCCACTTATTACGATTTTCTCACATTATATCTAATAAGTTAAAAAAATTTCTCATTTTTAATCCTTAAGTACATCTTTCGTCCAATAATTAATGGAACCCTCATAATCCCCCTTAAAAACCTTCTAACAGCTCCATTAATTATTGGACGAAAAAGTATGATGAGGACTAAAACTGAGAAAATTTTGAACTCATGGGATGCAATGTAAGAGAATCACAACAAATAGGACTATTTGGAAAAGGCCCAAACATATGGGACCAAAAATGCTATTTTCTCGAGACGTAATAAATGCAAGTTTTCCGCTTTTGGCAATCGTTTACATGTAGATCTCTTGTTGCAAACTACCTAAAGAAAATCATTCTGAATGGTTTCAAGCATAAATTTGATGATGAACGAGTGACAAAAGAAGACATAATAAAGTGCTTTAGACGAGCTTTATGGAGGTGAAGAAGAAGTAAGTTTTCCTTTCATTTTTCCTGCTTTTGTTAAAACTAGTTGATACTTTCTTACCTTTTCATTTATGTCTTGACAGCATGTAATGACGACAAATCCAGATAATGCCCCCCTCAAGTTTACGAGACAGTCTAATGCCAATATGCTGGTGTACATACATGAAAGTGACAAGGATAAAATACTGTGCGACATTGATGACAGAGATATTTCACAACATCTTAAGGTTTGATGAAAAATTAGCTCAAGTCATTTTTGCTTTTATAAAAGAAACTTAGGGGTGTTTGGCTAAGTTTAATTGAAACATCTTATGCTTCTAGATCTTATAAGATATTTTAAGATTTTTATTTTAAAAATAATTTCTTAAATTATTTGGATAAATATGATGCTTGAGATTGTATGACATAATAAGCTTTTGGATTAATTATATTTTGTCATCCGTACTATGACTGTTTTTACACATTGAAATCTAATTTTTTTTTATGTCAACTTACCATCTTAACTTTACAAAATTTTACAGTTTGCCATTTATAACTATTTTTCAAACCAAGTTTTTTATCGAAAAAATATCACATGCAGTACGCATGTGATGTTTAAAGGTTATGTGATATGATATTTTTCACATATGCACAACATGCAATGTTCTTCCAGCAATAAAAGGAAGATCATATATGGAAAAGTACTAATTTCGCAAAGTTGATATGGTAAGTTGACACAAAAAACTTTCTATAGGGAAGTGTAAAAATGGGGATAGTTCGGATAGCAAAACATAATTTACCCTAAGCTTTTTATACTATAATAATAACAAGAAAATTCATCAAACTCTTAGAATTTAAAATCAGGGAAAAAGATTAATTTGGTCCAATAAGTTTTCCCACGTTCAATTTTAGTCCATTATGTTTACCATTTACCAACAAAGTAAAGTAACTTGTAGAATCACTTAAATTAGGATCACGGATGGATTTTTGGACACTTTACCCTCGTGCAAATTTTAAAAGGGTTGTTTTAGTCCATTTACACTAAAATTCTAAATTTTCATCGATGCTCGCCAAAATGGTATTAGAGCCTAGGTTTATTGAAAAAATATATAATTATATTACATTTTGATATTATTTATCCACTAATGGAGGAGACTCTTCGAGAGAAAATGGACCCGAACGAAAGTTTGAGTTACTCTGAAAATAGGGAATATTTTCCAAATTCTGGAAATACAAAGAAGAGAATTTCTTATGAAAATTCTTGACAAGTGTTATAACGATCCCAAGAGAATTGATCCAAAACTTCTCACGCCAGAAGAAGAACGAGAGTAGCTGAGAAATTTCGAGGTTTGACAAGTACTACTAGGAAATGCACTAAGGTGTCTACACTCCACTGAAGTCCATGGTAGAATCCCAGCCAAGAGAAGTGGAACGGGAATATTCCTACATAATTTCAGTACTAAAAATTATGATTGATTGAAAAGAACTCGAGCTGGATACATCAAAGATCACCTAAGATCTGAGGAAGATACAACAGACGGTTTAAGACTATGGACATAGGTTAATCCATATACCTATGAAAATAGAATCTTTGAGCCAAACGGTGGACGAAGTCCTTAAGATCCTTCCCGATCTACACAAGGGCCTTACAGATCTGAGGGCAGAAATTACAGATCTGAAAAGAAACCAAATGGAGAACCCTGAGACATCAAGATCCGGACAGAGCGAATCAAGACTCCCTTGGAACAGTACCTCTTCTACACCAGAAGGGAGAGGCCACGGAGATTCCAAAGCCTAAGTCCAAAAAAGATCTAATTATCGCATATATCAGATCTATAAAATAATGGAGCTAACAAGATCGGATCGACAAGAAAAACTTCATAAAACTTGTCGAATTAAGCTTGGAGGGATCTGTGAAGATCGAATGGGATAATACCCCAAAAGATACCGAGGCCAGCATCCTTGCCAGAGATCAAAAGGCGCAATAGCAGACCGACTAGGAAGGCTTATCAAGATACACTTCATCGGAGATGGATACTTCGAAAGAAGTACAGCAAAAAAGGCTAGAGAATATGCCCAGACTCTTTTTAGCCTTGAACTAAGAAGTATTTGCGCAGTAGATGAATATATCTATTGGTTCCACAAGTATTTCTTCCAAAGTGGAGTAGCAATAGAAGTAGCAGCTCCAATGTTCTTTGCAAAGATATGCAGTCCATGGAGAAAAATGTTGATCTAATCATACAAAGTAGACAACTAGATTCAATGGCGCGAAAAATGTCTTTCCTTAAAGATAAACTGAAGGATTGGTGTTATCAAGCATCCATCCAGAAGAACATGAAAAGGCTGAGAGGTAAAATCAAACAAACTCCTCTCTATTGTGATAACAATTATTTTCCAACTATTATAGGAGAATTAAGTGAGCCGAGAAAAAGGAGGAAGCAAAACAGTGACTCCCACCCCAAGAGTTCGAGAAGAACCTTTTCCGGACGGAGATCATGGTGGTCCAAGTCCAAAGCCAGAACATATAAATCTAGATAGAGAACAGGACTAACAAGGGTTTCATCCCAAGGATCTAGACGAACAAATGCAAGATCCACAGGAAGAACCCCTACAAGAAGAACTTTCAGACGGGCCCATACCCAAGCCAATGAAAGTTTCAAAAACTGCAATTGCTGGACTTGTGGAGCAAAAGGACATATATCTCCCGATTGCCCATAGAAAAGTGGTGAATTGAGAAAATTTGAAGCCACGGATGATATCCTAGATGCAGTTTACTATGGCGATTTGGTACCCTTCTACCAATTCGAAGACCTTCCTTCAGACGCAAGCGTCTATGAGGAAGAAATAGAGATTGATTTGGATGGATCTTCAACCGAGTCAGAATAATTACAACGAGGGAGATAGGCTTCAAACTTCCGAAAGCCTATCATGACTCTTTGCCAGAATGACGGTGTCAAGCAAAATCATGGAAAAAATCATGTAACAAGATTCCAACCTCAGCCCATACGATGGATTTAGGATTGGAGGAATCGGGAAAGTCCTGAACCAGATAGGACTTAACCAAAGGAAGCATCACATAATCTACAAAGTAAGTTCAGGTGAGTTTGCTATACCTATGGAACTTACTGGTAATGTGATGGAGATGCAATTAATTCCTAAAAATGAAATTCTTGAAGAATTAAGTAAGCTTAGAGAAGAAGTGGCTGTTACTATGAAATGGATCCACATAGAGACTATTGAAGTAGTAATAAAAGCGACTTTTAAGGATGGAATTGATTCAGAATTACATTTATCGATAATGGATAGAAAAATCAATAACTTAAGAGATGATTGTCTCGGAATAATGATAGGAGTATGCAGGAAAATTGATGTTTGACATTGATCCTAGGAATGCATACAACCTAGCAGATCAAGATTTCAATAGAGTTTTAACCCTTCATCAGGATTTTAAAAGAAAAGATCTAATGAAAGAAGGTACCAGACCATATTCTATAACTTATAGAATAGCTTATGCCCTTTCTAATACGCATCATTGAGATTTGTTTCTTAGGAAAGAGTATATTGAGGTTCCTAGAATTTTAAGGAATTCGCCAAGGTAATGACACTAGATCCTATTAGGATACCCAGAATAGGTGGTGTTGATATCATCATAAAAGATCACCCTCTTTTAGATAGAACACTTAACTCTAGAATTGAGTTTATAATCGAATGCCCTTTTCAGAAGATAGGATTGCAGGCTATAAAGGAAAGGAGAATGAGTTATTAAAAGCTTTAACTCCTCAAGAGATTAGGGTAGATAACGTAAAACTTAGATGCCCTAAAGGATGGAAAAAAATACAAGTTATATTTGACATCACTAGGAGAGAGAAATTTTTCCCTTGTGATGACTTATATCCAGCAACCTGTTGTTGGAAAATATGAAGGCATGTTAGAAACAACAGGCCATGAAATTTTAGTTGCAGGTATTACAGGACGAGAAAATGGGAGTATGACTTTGGGGTTAAGTTTCCTCGAAGATCATAAACCATGGGGAAGAAAAGGTAACAAAATGAAATTCAGTTTTGATGGTGCTACCATAAGGATTGAATGACGAGTTCCTTTTCTATATACATATCTGTTGGTATGTTGTATGATTAATATAAGATAAAGTATTTTGCAGCTTATATTAATTCAGGATCAGGAATTTGCATGGCAAAACCTGGAGTTTTCCCTAAGGAAGTAAGGAAAACCTTACCCATTATTACAAGAAGGGATTTTTTACAAAAAATCTTGATACTCAATAAGAGAATACGAGAAGCCAAGATCATGATTGGAGGAGCATTTGGATCACCCTGGTTTAGGGTAAAAACACCTCCTATTTACTTTCATGATACAGGTGCCGATATCTTGCTAGGCAACAATTTCATTGAAACATTTGCAAAATATATGCAAGATAATCAAACAAATCTGTTAATCTTTACTACTAATTGTAGTAATGAGATACAGGTGTTGCAAAGAGAAAAGGCATTTAACAGGATAATGCCAATAAATTTTTGCAGCACACGTGGTGATTTTGATGAAAGATTAAGTCATCCAAAATGCAGGATTAGAGAAAATTTGGTAAGGTCCTTTTGTCTTTCAGGCAACAAGGACTCATAGACAGCGATAGCTTCTATAAGGAATCCGAGGAGGAAATTATGAACCTTAAAGAAGCACTAATGGAAATGAAATCGCTAGATATCAGCGAAGAAAGCAAGTTTTCTCTTGAGAATGTGAAGAGGCTCATCCAGAGGAACTTCAGTGAAAACCCTCTAGCATGGTGGGATAGGAACAAGATCGAAACTACTCTGAAGGTCAAAGATGAATGCAAGTATGAGTATGTTCGATACAAATCTATTCAAATGAACATGGAGGATAAGAAGGATATGCAGACGATAATCAAAGAGCATATTAGTCTTGGACTCATTGAACCTGGAGTCTCTAACAGTAGCTCTGAATTTCTGGTAAGAAACCATGGTGAGATTAAGAGAGGTAAACCCAGGTTGGTTATTAACTATCAAGAAATTAATAAAATATTATAGTTTATAATTTATAAATTCGAATGCAAATATGGTTTTTATCAGATTAGGATGGAGAGTGAATCAAAGTAATTACTGTATTGTCCACACCATAGGGATAATATATCTGGAATGTGCTTCCAATGGGTTTAGCTAATGCATCCCAGATATTTTAAAGAAAGATGGATAATCTTTTTAAAGATTATTTTGAATTCATGTTTGTCTATATTGATGATATATTGGTTGCATCTAAAAATATGAAAGAACATATCAAACATCTTGAAATATTTTCTGATGCATGTCATAAAGAAGGTTTAGTACTTTCTGAAAAGAAAGCCACTATAGCTATCAATAAAATTGAATTTATAGGAATTCTTATTGATGAAACAAGGATTGAGTTACAGGACCATATTGTGGAGAAAATCCGCAATTTTCCAGACGTACACAAAGACAAGAAGCATTTGCAGAGCTTCTTGGGAGTTGTTAATTTTGCAGGTATCTTCATTAAGGATCTTAAAAAATATAGAAGGGATTTCTTACCACTCTTGAAAAAAATAGAAAGTTCAAAGTGAAAATGGGAAGAAATCCACACAAAAAGGGTTCGTGAGCTGAAACAGGTTTACAGTAACCTGCCAAAACTTGCTATACCATAGGACGAGGATGAATTGGTGGTCTATACAGATGGACAAAAATGCTCATAAGGAAGACAACTATAGGTGAAGAACCTTGTAGATACACAGGAGGGTTGTTCTCAAAACAACAAGCCATAGTTTGACATATTAACGGAAAAGAATTCTTTGCGGTTTGGAAGGCTTTTAAGAAATGGCCTTTATTTTTACTTGCTAACAAAATTATTTTAAAAGTTGATAATACTAATGTCAAGGCTTTCTTAAAAAATAAATTAGAATAAAAAATGGAGAAAGCTCGAATTATCATATGGCAAACTGAATGCCAATATTATTGTTATAATATTCATTATAAAATCTCATAAAAATATTCTTGCAGATTTGTTGACGAGTGATGGAGGCATCTGAAGCAAAATCCATCATATTGAGACTCAGGCATCTCGGGAGGAGCTTGACAGAAAGTTCGGATAGCTAGCGGTTAATGCCCAAGTTGCCGGACAAATCCAAAGAGCTGATCTAGACATTGTCCAGGTCGTGACAAGGAGTTCCTTACTAGCATTGACATCGCTATGGAATGACTTACGAGAACCAATTTTGAAGGCATCACCTTCGGGGATGACTCACGATTGAGGGAGCATAACCCTAAAAATGCCTTTAGAATGCAAGGCTCTAGACCTGTAGCGTCGGATTCAAATACCGATTGCACGAGGCCAACATCAGACTCTGGTAAAATGGCAAGAATTGAGTTACAGGAAGTGCAAACTCCTGTTGGTTCAAGTCAACCCATCACCTCCGGGGTTAAGGAGGGAGAGATTAGCCTTAGGCCAATGATAGGCACCTCTAAGGATAATACTAACGAATTGATATCTTCTTTTGCTTGGCGGGAATATCAACGAATGTAGGAAAAATTAATTTCTCGCAAAGGAGTGAACCCAGGCAAGACCATTATCGAAACATCTAGAAAATATAACAGAATCTGGATGTTAAAAAGGTCGAAACCAGAAGATGTCCAAGAATGATATGATTTTGGGGCTCTTGCTTCAGTTTATACTTTGTCACCTAGTTTTCCAAAAATCTCAAAACTTTCGAAGTGGATAAGTGGGGCGGTCTTTGATTCATGATAAAACAATCCCCACTTAAAGAGAGGTGACAATTCTGGAGATAAAGTTCGTAGCAATAGCTCCAAAAACCGTAGGAAAGGGGTCTCATCCAGCATACCATTTTATGAAGCTGCAAGGACCAGATATGGTAGCTTTCAACAAAATCAAAGCTGCCTCAAGAGAAGCTCCCTTGGTATCAGCCATTAGTGAAGACAGTATCTCTACCAAGAGAGCTTGGGGATTATGGGTCTGTCTCACAGAGATGGACAAAGTCAAGTATCCATTTAAAACTTTCTCAAACAAAGTGAATAGATTATTTCTGTTAAATTCCATGACAGGGAAAAGCACCGATTTCGCAGAAAGCTTATTTGAAAAGAAGAAGATGTTAATCTGGGAAAATAAGCTGTCAACGAACGAAGCAACAAGGATGAAGACGTGCAACATGTTGCATGTTAGGCAGTGGCATAATCATTTGTGCCCTTGCTGTGAAAAACAACTATTCGGGACAAAAATTCAAGTCACACAAAACAAACCTGAACCAAACCAGGACATGGGAAAAAGAAAAATTTTTACAAAAAGAAGTAAAAGTTATAAAAGTAAGGATAAGACTGTCGACAGAAAAAGACAAAGGCCAACAGTCAGCAAAGTAGGAAGCCAACTGAAAATTATGGACCGACAAACCATTACAATCAATAGCTGGAAATCACTAGGAGATGACGAATGCAATGATGTCATCACAAAACAAGTTTGGAGTCCGCATTTGAAGTCCGCGGACGCCAATAAATAAAGATAAAATGAAGCAGAAGGGGATTATCATAAGAACTTCTCCTACTCTTCAAAGCATTAGAGTTCTGAGTCTTTTCAATCTTTTGTAATATTTTAGTTTTTTAGTCTATAGGGGTTTCCCCAACAAGTCAAGTCCTACACCATGAGAGGCTAAATAGTTGTCTCCTCCAACGGAGGAATAATATCCATATAATATTCTCTATATTTTTTTCAATAAGAGTTAGGCCTCTATTCAACCTATTAGTCCAATATTCTATTAAGTCCCTATATTGGAACCCTTTTACGCTCTAAGGTAGGAAACGAAATAGCTCTGTGTTGTTTTGTTACTGAAGGAGTCAAGTTCCTGTGAACCATCTGTTGCAGTAGTGTTGTTGGAAGAAGTCTATAAAATCAAGGATGGAATACCCAAAAACAGAGCGGTCAAAGTAAGGTATGAATTATTGGGGTCTTAATTTATTTCGAAAGCATGTTGGGCCGTTTTAAGAGCATGAAAATGGATTATCTAGCTATTTCCTTTGAAAGGGTATAAAGATCATAAAATAGGCTGATGGATCAGATTTACGCGAATTTGAAAGATAGTATACTAAAATTAATATTGTCAAAGTTAGTGTACCAAAATTGAATCGAGACAAAGTTAATGTACTAAAGTTTTCTTTTTCCCTTTAAAATTATACAAAATGATAACTTTGTTTTGGGGGGATGTAAATTATATGAAGTTGAAAACTGAAATACTATCAAAATTATGAGTGTGTTTTTGTTTTTTTGGACATTATTTGAAGAACTTATAAGATATTTTAAAAACAAGATAGGTGAAATTAACCTTTTCTTAAAGAACTTATAAGATCCAAAACATCTACTTAGGATCTCATGAGCTCTTAAAAAAAAATTACTAAATGGTTCTCAAGAGCTTATAGGGTTCTAAACATCTTATAAAATGTTTCGATGATGTGCTTATAAGCTTAGCCAAACACGCTGTTATTCTTTTTCTATATATTTCGCATTAGTAAAATTTTTTGTTCGTGTAGGAGAGGTTGAAGAGGGAGCAAAAAAAGAAAGAACTAGAGAAGAAAAAATAAAGCAGAAGCTGATATGTACATGATTGTAATGGTAAATTATATTGACGGTTCTTCTACATAGTAACAGTTTTACTATTTCATTGTCTCCATTTTAAGCAAACTTTTAATTAAACAATGATGGTGATGTCTTTAGGTTGTGACTAATGAAGATTTCGCAAGGAAGATTGGAAAGGATATATGTTTTGATTTAGCGGATCATGCCAAAGTTAGAAGTTTTTGTGTTCAGAAACTTAAACCATTTCACACTTTTAAGGTATATAAGTATTTCCAATTGATTGAAGTTAGGTTCTCATAATCTTAACAGTTGTTGTGTCCTTTTAGACAGATTGAATTTTCTATTACAATTCATGTTGTAGTTTTTATTCCATAACATACATACACACCTTAATATAAAGATTATGTGATTAATTTCATCTAAGGATGAATTTTATACAAATGTCGTGTATACTTGAATGTAATAGAATTTGTAAGTAACAACTACACTAGAAAATTTAATCTCCCTCTATGTTAGAGAAGAACCAATAACAAAAATCAACCTTATTAGTTCACTAAGCTATCAATTGGAACTTTTCTTATTGTAAAATCTGCTTGTTTATGTATGTAATTGTATTTTCTTCCCTCTGCACATGATTAGCTTGTGTCCAATATCATTTACTCTTATAGGAATACACTTTTGTTCTTCTTGTGAAGTATATTCTTTTTTAGTAATTTTAACCATTTAACATTTTAGTTGTTGTTGTTGTTACTTGTATTGTGTCGGGAAAATAGCATGTTTTGTCCAGTAAGGTAGTAATTTTAACCATTTAGCATTCTACTATTCCTTAAATATCCATAATGTAATTAAAGTTGTAGTTCTTCTGACTCTTTTTTCACTTGTACTATGCTGGGAAAATAATATTTTTCTTAATTTAGGTCTCCTTTTTTTCCCATTGGTTATGGAATTCTCACCTTTGTCCCTGTAACTTATGAAAAGCAACGCTCTTGGTCTCATTACATCTTTCTGTTAGATATTTTAATGAAAACACGTGGTCGTTGGGACTTTACACTTTTGGTCCCTTGGTTACATGACTCTCACTTTAGTCTGAACTTAAAAATACAGCACTTTTGTTCCCATGCACTTAACTATCACATATTTTTTTTCGTTAATTATCTAATGAAAAGATGTCATGAGACTTAAGTGCTAAGTTTTGAAAGTTAGCGACCAAAAGTGATAGTCCCATAACCAATGGGACCAAAAGTGGACGGCTTTATTTTATGGGAAGAAAAATGTTATTTTCCCATACTTGTACTATGTTCGTATTAGCTAAAATTGAAGATGATTGACAGGAATTGCCAGAGAATTTCTTGCACCGGTGTATTTCCAGCGTTTCTGGCTATGGGGAAAGTGCCAAAATAAAACTCATCGTCCTAATCAACCATTAACACTCCTAGAGGAGTCCTACACCGTAAACATCTCATGCTTTTTAATTATATTTTTTTATCACTTTTGCCACATCATTATGTGTTTTTCCTGGTCGTGTTCACGATGGATTTTCTACTCCTATTGCATCTTCTATTTAGTTTCACATATATATTTTGACGTGTATAAAATCTTTCCTTATATAAAATTAATAACATAATCTTTATACACATAATATGTATATGTGAAACAAAGTAGAAGATGCAACAAGAATTATAATAGAAAATGTAGTTTGAGTCGTGTTGGGTAATATATAGCATTTGCTTCTTGTTTTCTATTCTCTTTTGGTTAATTGTAAGGATATGAGTTCGACAAAATTTTAAGATTCAAGCTCAAGTTCGGGCTCCACATAACTTGGAAAGGAAAAACTAAGTTCGAACTCAAGGTTATTTATTAAGAAAAAATTAAAATTTTGATTGGGAAGATAACTTTAAAACATTAATGTATTTAAGAATATTTATTAAACATATTACACAAACAAAAGAAAGATTTACCTTATGATTGTATGATTGGTGGTCGCCCTCATTTCAGATTGTTATATCATTGTAGGTCGGCTATTTAAAGAGGTTATCAAGTACGAATCCCAATGAGTTGCAGTTGTTTTAAGAAGTAGAGCGTGCACAGGTAATTCGTGATAATTCCAAATGTCTGCAGTAAATGAGATTTGAAGGCCTTTTCTTTACATCATTGGTCTCATTAAATTTCTATACTATGATTAAGGATTTGCTCGTCGGCCCTCTCCTTGATAAGAAAGTGATGACATTTTACTATTTCTTAAGCTTTATGAGCCTGAGAAAGGGGAGTTAAGGTATTTTTCTTGTTCCCTTGTTTCCCATGAGGTTCTATGTGGAGTAAATATCTATAGAAAGGATAGACACGAGTAATTTCCTGAAAAGTAAAGATAAAAGAGTGGTATTGGCCTTTAATCTACTCTCATTTCATACCAGATATGCTGGAAGACTTTTTGTCAAGAGCTATGACAAGCCATCAAATATTCTAGAGAAGTTAAATCAACTTGCAGGCTATGCTCCTGATGAAGAGATAGAACTTCCAATATTTCTAAATCCTTGTAACAATCCTAATAGATTGTTGTTAGCTGCAACTTAAAATGAACCCACATGCAACTGTTTCATTAAATGGAGCTATTATTGCATCTGTCAAATGTCATGGAGATGAACATAACTCATGTTAGATGCAATTTCTTTACAAGGACTTAAAGATTGCTATGCATATGGAATATAATGCACATATTCATTTTAAATGGTGAAGATATCTTTCATAAAATGCACATATACAGTTTAAATGTTGAAGATATCTTTCATAAAATGCCCAAATATATTTTAAATGGTGAAGATATCTTGTGTTTTTTGCTTCTCAGGAGATAAAGTTCGAGCCCACAGTCATGTGTTCGTACATTGACATGGGACTTACATTTACATCTAACCAGTTATATGAAAATCACATGCACAAGTATCTTGTCAGGACAAAGATTGTATTTTCATAACTTTCCGATTTCTTTTATTGCAGCTAGAGGATGGGGACATTGCCTGGTATCAAAAGTCATTGCCTGCTCAAACAAGGAAGCTATTTCGTTGCCCGTATATTCCATCTTTCCTTGAATACCAGCATAGCCTTCAAGTACATTTTCATAAATATTGTGTTGATATTAATTAGTAATATTTATTTGTATGCATTAGCATCTTAGGTAGAATCACTATATTGTAGTTACAAGATATATGTTTCACATGTCATATTTTCATTCTTATGTTGATGTGTGGCTGGATTGTGGGAATATCTTTTCCTAAAGTATCAAACATAATCCATATTGGTCTAACTTGGACCTTTTCGACATATAGTTCATTTTGGTAGCTCATTAATGTTTTTTGAAATTGCCTCTTTCAAACAACGACCAGTTCTTCATATTTGAGCTTTTCTTTAATGTAAATACATCACTTAGAAGATGTCCAATCCTCTTCTACTGTTCCCCCTGGTGGCTTGTTTTGTAGGAATATTTTAAATATGTTGGGTGTTTCCTAGTTATTCTCTAACCTTGAACCAAAAAATCTTTTGAAGGAGGTTTCATTTGATGAGACTGAAAACCATGTACAAATTTCAACTTTCTGCAATTTTTTGGTTATTCGAATTTAGAGAAACATGAAACCTCTCGTACTTTCCTCCCTCCGTACCTAGACATGGATGAGCATGCAAGTTAAGCTGTCTTCTTTCTAAACCTTCCTCCCTCCAAACCTAAATATAGGAGAGCATGCACATCATGCTCACTACTTTTTTAGTTTCCTCCCTCCTGGGTTAGACGCGAATGAGCATGTGCGTCACACTTACTTGTTTTTTAATTTCCACCATCTAGACCTAGATGCAGATTACCATGCAAGACAAGCTCACTTTTTCTCACCTTCCTCCCCCTGAACTTAGATACAATCTAAGATCAACATGCATGTCACACTTACTCCATGTCTTCCTCCCTCCGAACCTAGATGTAGATGACCATATACGACAAGCTCAGGTTCCTCCCTCCAGACCTAGATGCGGATTAGCATTTACGTCAAACTCACTTCATGTCTTCCTCTCTCCCTACGTAGCTGCGGATGCGCATTTATGTCAAAACTCACTTTATACGTTCCTCCATCCGGACCTAGGTGCAGATGAGCATGCACGTGCGTACTTCCTTCTAACCTTCAATGTTTAGTTATTTTTAATGAGAGTATATCTCTACTAGATCTTGTCCTTGTTATTCTTTCAAATAGTTCCTTCCCACTCAAATTCTCTTCTATAGGTTCGCTTTGTAGTGTAATATCAATAGTTATTTATAATTTTAGACTTCATAAAGTAGCTTTGCATTTGACTGAAAACCATATCTCTAGCTGTCTCGAGTCATTTTAGACTTCATGAATCGTTATGTCGAAAACCATATGAAAACCATTATATTCAAGTACCTAGAAAATGAATCGTTATGTTTTTACTTGAATATAATTAAAAGTACAATAAGAGGGCTAACATAGATGAGACTCGTATTTGCCACATTGGAGCTTGCTATTGCAAGCGCCCTATGCTGCAAATATCTAAAGATGAACAACCCATTTATATTGGACATTTGCGTTCTTGCTTGCTCTCCAACTTATCTTTCATTTTTCTCTACATGTTTCTCCTCCTTGACATAGTCAGTGATGTGCTGCATATTGACTATTGTATAAGCTACCTAAAGATACAGTAGTTAAATTACTTTCCTAGCCCATGTTATTTGTTTCATAAAAAAGTTTTACCTATTGAAGTATTTGGATATCTGATGCAATTATTCGCTTAAAATTATAGAAAATATAAAACATGTACATTGTCTCTCCAGGAAAGCATGAATCATTCTGGAATATAATGTTATATTATCCAATGATGTTGTTGGATTTTTTGGCCCATGCCCCCCATGGATGGCCGCCCATTTGTTGCCCGGCCCATTATCGGACCCTTCTTCTACTTAACCCTAAATCACTACTTAACCCTATTCTTCCACTATTCAACCAATGCCTCTTCCTCTCCCTCCTTTCTATCTCTAGTTTTGTTCCTCTCAAGTTTCCAATGCTCTTGGAAATCTCTCATCATCTCACCTCTTTCTATCTTTGTTCTCTGTGTTCTATCTATATATATATTAGTCTTCTATGGTTTTAAAGAGATAGAACAACAACAAAACTAAAACCCCTCTTCCTGAAATACTTTGTGAGAATATTTGGTGAATGTGAAAGAAACTTCTTAGTGGAATTTTGAGTGATTCTAAACGAAGCCTAAGTGGTCTCTTTGGGGGTCTTTGTGGATTTTTTGCAACCATGAGGGTTGCCGACCTGTGTTGGCGCTTGGGCATTCAGTTGCCGGATCTGACTCCTGAGCTAGTTACTTTACTGCTTTCCATATTGCTATTTTTCTGTTATTCTTTCTTTATTCATTGATCTGAAATTATTGTATAAGGCTTTTCAAATCCATCATTATCTCTGTAGTTATTGCTTAATTTGGGTTTATCATTTTGTGGATAAATTCCGAATATCTCATCATATTATCTTCCACGATTCTTTGAAATTCCTCGCTCTTTCTATTTCTCCCTCTCTTGATCCTTGTTTCTAGTTATCTTAGTGTGATGCCTATGTTTGTGTGCTTTATTGCTCTTCGACTTCTCTTTTATTTTGTCTCTTTCCATGTCTCCTCCTTGAAATGGTCCCTTTTATCACATAGTCGATGTTGTGCCTCATATTGACTATTGTATACGTAAATTGCCTGAACAAAGCATAATTAATTACTTTCCTAGCCCGTATTATTTGTTTGACTACAAAAGGTTTTACCTATTGAAATATTTTGGTATTTGATGCTATTATTTGCTTAAAAATATACAAAATATAAAATTTGTACGTTGTCACCTCTGAAAACAATGAATCATATCGGAGTATAATATTATCGAGTGATCTCATCATATTATCTTCCACGATTCTTTAAATTTTTTGCTCTTTCTCTTGCACCTGGTCTTGATTCCTATTATCTTAGTGTGCATGTGCGTGTGCATACCTGGACACTATTAGTTACTCAGTGTACCCCATTTATAACATCTATTTCCTTTCAGTGACCCCAAAATAATGGTTCTAAGTCTAAAAGTATTCTTCTTCACCTTCTTGTTAAAGCAATGATGTGATACTTCTAACTTTCATCTAATATATCCTGACTTTTTTGTTTGTTGTTCTGTAGGTTATCCACTTTCGCTCCTTGGAAAGGCCTGAAAAGGAAGAATTTTGTTTACAATTGTGAGTTAAATAGAAGACAGACTTTTATGTAATTTCCTATGTTATGAATGGTAATATTGATCCACTTAATGCTGCTATTCAAATTCCACTAATTGTGAAGGTCAAAGCTTGATTCATATCATGAAGTTGTTAAGAGAGTAGGGAACCAACTCGGAGTCGATGATCCGTCCAAACTACGGCTTACATCACACAATATCTACTCTCAGCGACCAAAAGCTCATCCTATAAGATATCGAGGAGTAGAAAACTTGTTAGAGATGCTGTTGGATTACGACCAAGTATGCATTCATACAACTCTAAGTCGGGGTTCATTTGATGAGGGTGTGAAACTAAAAAAGCATTACTTTCTTGTCCAGCTTTCTGATATTCTATGCTTTGAAGTAGTGGATATACCATTGCCAGAATTGCAAGAGTTGAAAATCCTCAATCTAGCTTTCAGCTATGCGGCAAACTCTGAAGTGAGTATTCATACATATGCAAGACTTGAAAATTTATTTTATATTTAGCAAACATTAAATATCTTATTTGTTTTCCATATATAACTGGAAACTCACAGTATTAGGCTGCTAAAAGAAAGCACTGCTGGTGATGTGCTTGAGCATCTCAAGGAGAAGGTAGTATAGCTGACAAGTTATTACTGTGAGTGTGCGTGTGTGAGTTCCTAGAATTCTAAGATTTGTCGCATAACATAGCGTTAAATGAATTTTAACTGTTGCAATGTTTACGTTAAAAAGGTGAAACTTTCTCGTCCATATGCAGAGCTCAGCTTGCTGGAAGTATTCTCGCACAAGATCTATAAGGTCCTGAATTATTGCATCTTCCTTTCGTTTCATTCATTAATTTCGTAATATTAATATCAAAATAATATTCTTCTAAACTTTTACTTAATAATCCAACTTAAATAGTTAAATTCAGTTTATTTTACGCTGAAAATGTTGTATGGGTTGACTGCACACAAGTTGCAAGTGTCGGAGATATGCACTCTGACTTGGAAGTTGAGTCTCAGTATTTCCTAGGTTTTTGTATTTTGCCCATGTGGTCTCACTTAGTAATTGTATATTGTGTTTGCAAATAGATGTTAGAAATTCCTTATGTCTAGCCTTCTATGCTTATTTTTTAAAGTTGCTGAAACTCCAAGTTCCTATAGATATATCCTAATAGTGAAAAGATGACAACAATAAATGACAATCGATGGACTTTACGAGCAGAGAAGGTCTGTTTCTATCTCTATACATATGTGTGTCTATGTATATAAATGCTTGTATTTTTTAGGTGATACACATAACAAAAAACATCTTGCTAATTGCTTTCCATGTTAGTATTGTGTCTTTGATAGGCTACGACACTTTATCCTTTATAATTGGCTTCCCCATATGTTCATCTTTAATATCAACAATTTCTCCACTTTTATAATTTCTCAATGCAAATTCCAGAGGAAGAGAAATTCTTGGCCCAAGTAAATGTTTGATTCATGTGTGTCACTTCATTTTGTACTCGTTCTACCTCTCTAATTCAACTGCAACTGCATCTCTTTCATTTTCTTACTTTTAATTCTTATATTTTCATTTTGCTTCTGGCAGCAAATTAAAAATCTTGGCAAGCCATTTTTTTTTATGATCAATGATGGTGAAACTTTGTCTCGTATCAAGGTTCGTGTGAAGAACAAGTTGCAAGTATGAGATGAGGAATTTTCCAAGGTATTACAGCCCGAGCCTAATTGTTACAATCACTTTAAATGAAAATGATGGTATGATGCTTATGTGGTTAGGCATGCTACAACTTATACTTTCTGCTTGAATCTTCTCGATTTTATGCAGTGGAGATTTGATTTTGTGTCACATAGTCAAGCAGAATACTTGGAGGACTCAGATACTTTGTTTGACCACTTCCAGGTCTCACTCACTCTCTCCCACAGACACTCTCTGTGACAATATTTATATGTAGATGCACTTAAATTTCATAATATGTTTTGACTCTATAGAGAAGCAGTATTTGTGTTTCTTGGGAGCAATATCTTGGACTGGAACACGTTAACAATACCCCTAGAAGGCCTCCTGTAGCAAATCAGGTAATCTATACCTTATTTTACTTTCATATTTTTTTAATAAATTTGATTTTGTTGCTCGATGTTGATAATCTTGCCGAAAGTTTTGCAGAAAACCTAAAAGTTTCATTTCATGCTACATGTCCTTTTAGTTATCTACTGCACAAATAAGTTGATTGCTATATTATGAGCCCTGACCCTTACGTGCAAAAAGAAAACTTAATATGGCATGTTATACAACACAAGACGTACCTTAGTTGCTCTAAAAACAAAAATAAGGCATGCAACGTACTGAGTTTACGAATTCATGACATATATTTATTTTATATCTGCAATTGCAGTGATATGTTTTTTTTTAAACAAAAAAAAACCACCTAGAGATGGGGGGAGCTTTTCGGAGTCCCAGTCCTTCCATATTAAAAACGCACAATACAGTTACAGCAGGGAGAGCTACCTCCCTAGAATTTCTAGTAAAACCATAAACAAGGAGTACTACTTCCTTACAAATAGAGCAACAATAAACAAGGAGTACTACTCCCTTACAACAAAAGACCCGAACAGGTATCATAGAAAAATTATGGCAAGTCAAAAAGGTTTTTGTTATACCACCACATCGTGGATCGCACAACACCTGCAAACAAATCTGTACAAAAAGGCCAAGCCAAAGTGTGTGTAATGTTCCAAAAGGATAAATAATGGACATAAGTATAACCGTGGAGAACATGTTTGTATGGCTAGTAGCCTTTGAATCTATGGGAGGGGTTCATAAGATCTGCAAAAGATAAAACAGCAAACAACTAGATAAAGGAGATCAGCAGAAGTGACAGAACCAAAAGGTACCCAGAGAAATATTGGTCCCAACGTCAACCATATGGATGAGTAACCTCCAAGGAACCCATATAGGAACAATCACAAAAACAGCACAGAAAAGCTCAGTTAGGACAACAAGTAACAGCGAAGAACTAGTCAGTAATGAAGTACCCCTAATTTCATGAAAAAATATTTTTAGCTAAAATTTAAGGTACTAGTACTTCTGATTCTAATAGCAGACAAGGAGCAGGCATCAAGTCTAATCAAACCTTTAGGAATACCAGTGATATTATCAGGGGATAAAATGGTGAGATGTTGGCTGAAACAGGCTTGGTTAGCAAAATAATCGGCCACTTGGTTACCCTCTCTAAAGATGTGTGATATCTTGAACTCAGTTTGGGATAGAAGCTCTCTAATTTGTTGCAGCAAGTTTTGAAGGTGCCATAGACTTTGGGGGGGGGGGAGAGGAAATAAGTTTGATGGCGATGTTGGTGTCTGTTTCCATCCATATTTTCCTAATGTTGTTATCAATGTACAATTTAACACCTCTATATATAGCATTCAGTTCTGCTGCTGTGTTGGACATGTGGCCAAGATGTTCTTGAAATGCAAAGACGGTCTGACCTAGATGATTTCGGATGATGCCGCCTGCTCCTGCAACGCCTAGATTTCCTTTTGAGGCCCCATCCATCTTCAATTTGAACCATCCCCTATCTGGCTTAATCCACTTAACAATAGATATACTGGATGATATCTTCTGAGGGGGAAGTGAAATTTTAAAGAGAGAGGCAATAGATCTGTCCCCTTTCCAGTGTATAGCTCTCATAAAGGTTGGTTTTACCAAGAAGATGAAGATAATTGAGGGTTTGAGAGATAATAAGATTAGCTTTGAAAGGAGCCCCCTCAAATATGGAAGCATTCCTACAGGTCCAAGTGTTCCACATAATCAGCGGGGGAAGAATATCTCTGATGTGAAACTGATTAGAAATATTACTTCTCCAGGCTTGAAGAATCATGAAAAAATTGTCCGTGACAGGAATACTGAGTTGAATTTGGAGGCAAAGAAGCTCCAGACTTTAAGGGAGACCTTGTTATGAAGGAAAAGGTGAGGGATAGTCTCCTCCTCATTCAAACAGCAAAGGCAACTAGAGGCCAGAGAGATGCCCTTTTGTTTGAGTCTACTTTCGACTGGTATCCAGTTATGGAGGACTTTCCAAATGAAGATAGAAATAGTAGGCCTGACAAGGGGAGACCAGAGATTTTTTAAGATGGGAAGGGAATGTTTGTGATCTTTACTAATCTCCCGAGCTGATTTGGTAGAAAAGGAACCGTGGGGGGATGGTTTTCAATGCATAAAATCTTGATGCTGAGGATTAATGGGGATCTGTAAAATAAGCTCTATGATATGCTGAGGAACAGCCTCCTTCAATTTACCAATATCCCCTGTGTGGTTGTTCCAGAATTTATTGACCAGGGCATTGGATGCTCTGTTGGGGCGTATGAGGGAATGAAGGGTGCCAGCAGGGAGCCAACAGTGATATGTTTGTGTTTTCTATAAGAATAGTTCTAACTAAGATATGCAATGACCTCTTCTTTTCAGCATCGCACCTCACATAACAAGCCTTTGAGGATATACAATTAGCATTGTGGTCGCCAGTGGGGTCCTTACATAGCCAGATCTTGAAAAATCATAAGTAAAACATTGTGAAAAATGCAAGCAACCCCCTTGTGACATCACAAATGAGCAAATTACCCCTTATGAAAAAATAACTAGCAATTTACCTCCCTATGTTTTCCAAAATGAAGCAATTTACCCCCTTATGAAAAAATAAATAGTGATTTACCTCCCTGTAATTTTTATAATACAATAATTTACCTCCCTATGTTTTCTAAAATGAAGCAATTTGCTTGCTTCATTTTAAAAAGTACAAGGGGATAGGGTGTGGTAATGTGCTTATTTTTCAATATCACAAAGGGGTAAATTGCTATTCACCCGTAAAACATTTGTCAAAGTTGAGAGTGTAATATACATATTTGTACATATATTGGAGAGCTTCTCTTGTTGTAGGGTTTCCTGTCAATTCACATGTAATCCAACATCTTATTGTAGGTGCTCAGATTTGTGCTGTGGATGAGTAATCAACTGCTTTAGAATGGACAATGATAATCGTATTCTAGATTTTTTGTATGAGTTGTATATAGTACTTGTAATTGTTAATTATACTTGGTTTCATGTACATTACTGTTGGGAGATGTCCATTTTTTTAATTGCATATATAGAAATATATATAGATAGATAGATAGATAAGGAGATAAATTAAAGAGCAATTGAAGGTGTTTATGTATTGTCATTAGTCTTCTCCATGTGCTCAATCTTGTTGTTATCCTCCCCACTACTACCAGCTTCGATAAATCATAGTAACTTTTAAAAATTCTGGCGCAATAGAATTGTCTTATTTCTCATTTATTCTCATGAGGTCATTGTTTTGTTGGTTTTTGTCCTTGTTCTTGGGATTGCGAAATTGGTCATATTTAAGGTTACTAGGACTAAAATTTTCTTATGTATAAGAACATGTGAAAGGACAAAATAACAAATGAAAGTGGATAATTACCTTATCCCATGAGATTTAATGTCAATATAAATGTTCATTTAGCTTTTGTAATATATGTGTGTTTTTATAAAATGTTAAGTCTGAGAAATTAGATTCATTGAAAAAGATATGTTCTGTAGGGGGTTTTCTGTAAGTTTCTTTTTTCTTTTATTTATTGAGTGGGTGTTTATATAAATACGATTACAATATCACTCCACTTTATTCATTTTCGTCCCATCTCCGAGATAAACCAAAACAGGCCACATGTTTGGGTGGATTTAATTCACCTAAACTGTGTGTATTTTGTTTCGTTTTGGGTTTTGCCTTGTTTCTCAACATCATATACAAAATTCATTTAAGTGCCTTCTCACGTTTTTCTCCCATCATCACTCCTCCCACCGTCCGTCGTCTTTCACCGCCAGGTTTCAGACCGCCATCGCCCACATTTTGTGCAACAACCCATTTTGCCGGAGATGGTGTGGGAACGCGCTCAATCGAAAATATATTACCTTGAGCATTCTTTGTGCAGAAGATGATTCTGGAGCTTCAAATCACGGTGGTAGGCTTAAAAGTAATTAATGCCCCGTATTTATAGGGCAGTGGCAAAACAAGGACTGCATAAACAGGGTGGCAATTTTTGCCCTGTATCTATAAAAATGTGCGCGATTTATGCCCTCTAACCACATTATGACCATTTTGCCCTTCTAGCTAGAATTTTAACCATAGTCCATTCTAAACTCCCAATTTAACCCAACATACTTCTGAAATCCATAAATTCATACCTTGCTTTGACCGCTTGGTCTCCAGGTAGTCCAAGTCCTCGGTTTTATGGACTTCCTCCAACCACACTACCACAACAGATGGTTCGCAGGCACTTGGTTCCTTTAGCAACCAACAGCACAACCCTATTTCGTTTCCTACCTTAGGGCGTAAAAGAGACTCTCATACAGGGACTTAATAGAATTTTGGATAAATAAGTTGAATACAAGCCTTGTTTTTATTGAAAAAATATAGTGAATAATACATAGATATTAATTCTCCATTGGAGGAGACAACAATTTAGCTTCTCATATTATAGAAGACTTGACTTGTTGGAAAACCCCCCATAAACTGAAAGATTAAAACACTACAAATTATTGAAAGACTCAAGAACTCTAATGCTTTGAAGAGTAAGACGAGTTTTTCTGATGATCCCCTTCTGTTTCATTGCATCTTTATTTATAGGCGTACACGGACTTCAAATACGGACTCCAAACTTGTTTTGTGATGACGTCATTGCATTCCTCATAATGACGTCACTGCATTCGTTATTGCCTCGTCCTTTCCAGCTGTTGGTCATAATGGCTTGTCAGTCACGTGATTTCCAACTGGCTTTCCTACTTTGCTAATTGTTGGCCTTTGTCGTTTTATACCGACAATCTTATCCTTGCTTTTTTATATTTTTTAATTTTTACTTATTTTTGTAAAAAATTTTCTTTTCCCTTATCTTGGTCTGATTCGGGTTTATTTTGTGTGACCCGAATTTTTGTCCAGAACAGGGGCTTCTCTTGTTTTTCATAGCAAGGGCATAAATGATTATGTCATTGCCCAACATGCAACATGTTGCACGTTTTCATCTTTGTTGCTTCAGTCCCTGGCAGTTTATTTTCCCAAATTAATATTCTCTTCTTTTCAAATAAGCTTTCTGCGAACTTGGTGCTTTTCCCTGTCATGGAATTTAACAGGAACGATCCATTCACTTTGTTTGAAAATTTTTGAATGGATACTTGACTATGTCCATCTCCGTCAAACAGACCTATAATCCCCAAGCTCTTCTAAAAGAGATACTATCTTCAGTAATGACCGATGCGAGGGGAACTTCTTCTCAGGCAGCTTTGATCTTGTTCAAAGCCACCATGTCTAGCCTCTTCACTTTCATGAAATGAAATGCTGGATGAGACCCCTTTCCTGCCGTTTCTGGAGCGACTGATACGAATTTTATCTCCAGAACATTACCTCTTTTCAAGTAGGGGTTGTTTTGCCACGAATGAAAGACCGCCCCACTAATCCATTTCGGAAGTTTTGAGATTTCAAAAAAAACTCGGTAACTTAGTATGAACTGAAGCAAGAGCTCCGAAATCATATCATTCTCGGACATCTTCTGGTTTAGACCCCTCTAACATCCAAACTCTGTTATATTTTTTAGATGTTTCGATAATGGTCTTGCCTGGGTTTACTCCTTTGTGAGAAACTAATTTTTCCCACATGCGCTGATATTCCTACCAAGTAGAAGAAGATATCAATTCATTAGTATTAACCTTAGAGGTGCCTGTCATTGCCATAAGGCTAATCTCTCCCTCTTTAACCCCAGATGTGTTGTGTTGACTTAAAACTCCAGGAGTTTGCACTTTCTGTGATTCAATTGTTGTCGTTTCACCAGAGTCTGATGATGGCCTTGTGCAATCGGTACTCGAATCCGACGCTATAGATCTAGAGCCCTGCACTCTAAAGGCATATTTTGGGTCATGCTCCCTCAACTCCTGAGTCATCCTTGTAGGTGATGCCTTCTGAATTGGTTCTTGTAAATCGTTCCACAGCGAGGTGGATGCTAATAAGGTACTCCTTATTGCGACCTGGATAGTGTCTAAATCAGCTCTTTGAACTTGTCCGGCAACTTGGGCATTCACCGCTAGCTGTCCGAACTTCTTGTCAAGCTCCTCGAGATTTTCCCAGAGCTGCTTGAGTTTCAACATGATGGAGTTTGCTTCAGATGCCTCCATCTCTTGTCAGGAAATCTGCAAGAACATTTTCATGAGATTTTATAACGATAATATTATAACAATAATATTGGCATTCAGCTTGCCATCTGATAGTACGAGCTTTCTCTATTTTCGATTCTAATTTATTTTTAAAGAAAGCCTTGACATAAGTATTATAAACTTTTAAAATAAATTCTTTAGCAAGTAAAAATAAAGGCCATTTCTTAAAAACCTTCCAAACCGCAAAGAATTCTTTCTCGGTAACATGCCAAACTTTGGTTTGTTGTTCTGAGAACAACCCTCCAATGTATCTACAAGGTTCTTCTCCTATAGTTGTTTTCTTCATTAGCACTACTGCCCATCTGTAGTCATTGGCGTTTGTGTAGACTATCAATTCAACCCCATCCTATGGTATAGCAAGCTTTCGCAGGTTACTGCAAACCTATTTCAGCTCACGAATCTTTTTGGTGTGGATTTTACCCATTTCCACATTGAACTTTCTGTTTCTTTCAAAAGTGGTCGGAAATCCTTCCTGTATCTTGCAAGAATGAAGATACCTGCAAAATTAACAACTCCCAAGAAGCTCTGCAAATGCTTCTTGTCCTTGAGCACGTCTGGAAAATTATGGATTTTATCCACAATATGATCCTGTAACTTAATTTCTGTTTCGTCAATAAGAATTCCTAAAAATTCGATTTCACTGACAACAATAGTAGCTTTCTTCTCAAAAGTACTAAACCTTCTTTATGGCATGCATCAGAAAATATTTCAAGATGTTTGATATGTTCTTTCATATTTTTAGATTTAATCAATATCTCGTCAATATAGACAAGCATGAATTCAAAATAATCTTTAAAAAGATTATCCATCTTTCTTTCGAATATCTGGAGTGCATTAGCTAAACCCATTAGAGGCACATTCCAGATATATTGTCCCTGCACTGTAGCGAATGCAGTAAATTTTTTTTATTCACTCTCCATTTTAATCTGGTAAGATCCAGATTTGCAATCAAATTTAGAAAATACTTTTGCCCCTTTAATGCAATCAATTAAGTGTTCTCTATTAGGAATGTAATAACCATCAAACTCTAATATTTTATTGATGCCTTGATAGTTATTACCAACCTGGGTTTACCTCTCTTTATCTCACCATAGTTTCTTACCAGAAAATCAGGGCTGTTGTAGGTAGAGATTCCAGGCTCGATGAGTCTAAGACCGATATGCTCTTTGACAATGATCTGCATATCTTTCTTGTCTTTCATGTTCATCTGGATAGGTTTGTATCGAACATACTCATACTTGCACTCTTTCTTGAGCTTTAGAGTAGCTTCGATCTATTCCTATCTCACCATGCTAGAGGGTTTTCACTAAAGTTTCTCTTGATGAGCCTCTTGACATTCTTAAGAGAAAGCCTGCTTTCCTAGCTGATATCTAGTGATTTCATTTCCAGTAATACTTCTTTAAGGTTCATAATTTTCTCCTCGGATTCCCTATAGAAGCTATCGTTGTCTATGAGTCCCTGTTACCTGAAAGACAAAAGGACCTTATTAAATTTTCTCTTATCCTGCATTTTTGGATGAGTTAATCTGGCATCAAAATCACCACGTTTGCTGCAAAAATTTATTGGCATTATCCTGTTAGATGTCTTTTCTCTTCACAACACCTGTATCTCATTACCACAATTAGTAGTAAAGATTAACGGATTCCTTTGATTATCCTGCATATATCTTGCAAATGTTTGAATGAAATTGTTACCCAACAAGATATTGGCACCTATATCATGAAAGTAAATAGAAGGTATTTTTACCCTAAACTAGGGCAATCCAAATGCTCCTCCAATCATGACCTTGGCTTCTCATATTCCCGTATTGAGTATTAGCATATTTTGTGAAATACTCTGTCATATAATCCTGATCTTGAATGAATATAAGCTGCAAAATACTCTGTCATATATTGATCATATAAGATATGTATATAGAAAAGGGACTTGTCATTCAATCCTTATGGTAACACCAACAAGACTGAATTCCATTCCGCTACCTTTTCTTCCCCATGGTTTATGATTTTCAAAGAAACAACCCCAAAGTCATATTCCCGTTTTCTCATCCTGCAACACCTGCAACTAAAATTTCATGACCTGCTATTTCTAACATGCCTTCATATTTTCCAACAACAGATTGCTGCAAATGATATAAGTCATCACATGGGAAATAATTTTCTTTCTTAGTGATGTCAAATATTACTTGTATTTCTTTCCATCCTTCAGGGCATCTAAGTTTTACGTTATCTACCCTAATTTCTTGAGAAGTTGGAGATTTTAATAACTATTTCTCCTTTCCTTTGTAGCCTGTAATCATTTCTTCCAAAGAGGACATCCGACACTAAACTCAATTCTAGAGCTAAGTGTTCTATTTGAAACTGGGTGATCTTTTATGATGATATTAACATCACCTATTTTAGGTATTCTAATACGATATGGTGTAATTACCTTGGCGAATTCCTTGAAAAATTCTAGGAATCTCAATATACTCTTTCTTAAGAAACAAATCTTAATGATGTGTATTGAAAAGGGCATAAGCTATTCCATAAGTTAAAGAATATGGTCTGTTACCTTCTTTCGTTAGACCTTTTCTCTTAAAATCTTGATGAAGTGTTAAAACTATATTAATATCTTGGTCTGTTTGGTTGTAGCAATCGTAGGATGAATGTCAAATATCAATTTTTCTGCATACAGATTACCTATCATTGTTCCAAAACAACCATCTGTTAGATTATTGATTCTTCTATTCATTATAGATAAATGTATTTATGAATCAATTTCCTCTTTAAAAGTTGCTTTTATTACTACTTCAATAGTTTCTATGTGGATCAATTTCATAGTAAAAGCTACTTCTTCTCTAAGCTTACTTAATTTTTCAAGAATTTCTTCTTTACGAATTAGTCGCATTTCCATCACATTTCCAGTAAGTTCCATTGGTATAGCAAACTCACCTGAACTTACTTTGTAAATTATGTGATGCTTCCTTTGGATCAATCCTATCTGGTTTATCAAATTGATGCTTCATCAATTTTTTGTTTCAAATTAGATAAGTTTTATAAAATTTATTTATAATTTTTTATTTTTTTTGTAACTTACGAAAATGAAAAAAAAACTATTTATTTTAAGTTAAGCAATATGTTATTATTTTATTTACAAGAGTTCAATGTTTTTATTATTCATATAAAACAATTGCATCATATTATGCATACAAACATGCAAAAAGTTAATTTTTTTCACCTAAAGAAAAGACTAATTTGATAATTTTACAAACGTAATAGACTAAAATGAGAAAAATAAACTTATATTGACCATTTTAGCCTAAAAAATGACAAAATCTGGCCAAGTTTCCACCGAAAATTGGTCAAAAATACCATATAAAGAAGAAAAATTTAAGTTTAAGGATGTTACAATCAAGAGATAAACTTAAGACTATTAAAGTGAGTATAAATGCTAACCTAAGTGACCAACTATACTATTTACCTTAAAATTAATTATTTTATTCAGTTAAGCTTAAAAATAAGTCCATTACATGTTTGCGTTTTTTTTCTTTAAACATATTTAACTTTAATGAGAGGAGAAGAGGATTAGAATAATTCATAGAAGATTAAGCCCACCGCCTCCTTCCTATCCTCTCTGAGCTTAAGATTCTCAGCCCCAGATGCTCTAACTTCTCCTCCAGTTTCCTCCTTTGGGCATCAGGATGGGTGCCAGAAGGACAGGAGAAGAGCTCCTCTCAAATAGAAATAATCTGGTAGAAAAAGAGGAAAGGGGGAAGGGTGAAAGTCATTTCTTGAAAAAAAGAAGGAAAGTCGAAAACGCCATACCTTAAGCATGTACGAGGAGGCGATCCTCCAGTTACTTCTTCTTCAAGGAGGATAGCAAGTGTTTGTCCCCTTAGGACAACATCCCCTTCATAAGTTCGGCCACCAATGGAGCATTACCCCCTCTCTTGATCCAAAGATTGACTCATGTGCAGGCAGGTAAAGTAGGAGCGGAGTACTTGAGGACAACCCCTTCTCAACCTTGAGAGAGGGTAGAGGAGGAGGTCCTGAAGGGGGTCTGGCAGAGCTGGCAGGAGAGGCTCCTGCTGCACTGACTTCGCCTCTTAGAAGAGCCCAGTAGAGTAGCCCCGGGAGTAGGAGAGGCAATGCGTTTCCCCCTAGATTTGCTAGAAGACGGAGTCCCTTTGGGAGATTGAGAAGGAAGAGTCCCTCCAATCCGACCCCCGAAATATATCATAACATGGAACTAGTGCGAATAAACAAAAAACAAAAAACATTAACAAAAATACCTAGGGAGTCCCCCAAGGGTTCTTTCTACCCGAGGACTTAAACCGAAATGGCCCAACAGCCTTTCATCGACGAGGGACCAGCAATCATAAGAGTTGTCGTTCCATATATCCAACAAGGAGGTCAGCGTAATGGACCTCTCACCAACCTGAAGAGGAAGAGGGGCCTCCTGAATCCAATGGTTAGGGAAGGACCAAGGGCGAGAGGGGCAAAATAAAAAAGAAACTCTTCTTCCAATTTTTTTGGGGGTGGGGGTGGGGAGAAGGCAGGAAGGAGATTCTAGGATGAGGCATGAACACAAAAAAACCCGTCCCCACTCTTTTCAAGTGATAACACTGAGCAAAAATACTAGCGAAAATAGGAAACTGATGAAAAAGAAAAACCATGAAGAAATTGGCCAAAAGTTTGAAGGAGTTAGGGACTAACTGGTTTAGATGGACACCAAAAAGACGTGCCATATCAGAGTAAAAGGAGAGAATGGAAAAACGAAGGCCTGACTTCAATTGAGCAAAAATGAAAGCCAAGTAGTTAGGGAAGAAGATGAGGACGACTCTTGGGGGAAGGAGTATCGAGGACAAAGGGAGGAGGGATATGATACTCCTGTATCAATTGCTCTATCCCCAGAACTTTGAGAATGGAAGAACCCCACTCGAGAGGCAAAGGAGAAACCTCCCTCTACCCTACTCCAGGGCAAGAATCTTCCCCTTCTGTTCCCCTCTCATCAAGATCGACTTCCTCCTCATTGATTAAACAACGGGCCCCCGCTGCTGCTTGGCTGAGACTCCTCCTCCGACTTCGAGGGAAACCAGGCAGAAGACCACCCATCCCCCTCAAAGTCGCCTCTGAGGGATCATTTTCTGTAAAGGTCTCACATATAAAACAGATCATGCCATCAAAAGAAGACATATTTTGCACAACAAATACTTAGAAAAACTTTAGAGAGAGGAAAACAAGATACTTACAGAGCTCTCTGATGGAAAGAACTGGTGATGCCTCAAGAAAAAAGGAAAGAAGAAGAAATAAGGTTGATTTACCTATTTAAAGACATAGGAGAGAAGTTGCGGGCACGCTTTAGTAACCGCCAGTGATGGGAGGGGCTCGTAACCATCTTTGCGCATGGCAGAGGCATTTATCAACTCCCAGCAATCGAGAAGGCTAGGCCTAGGCCTAGCCATCATTCCCTAACAGGGGTAGAAACACGCTGCTCTAAGTACGGATGAACAAAAATACCCGTGTAGGTGGGAAAACACAAGTGAGGAAGGAGTTGAAGCTCCCCTCCTTCCTAGAGTGCGAGGAACTGAATGATGGATATAGCCCAGCACAATCCAGCGTAAAAACGAGGTAAAACGGCCAAATGCCCCACCTATGTATGCCCACGATAAGGAAAGAAGCCCAGGGCACATGGCCCAACCCGCCTATCCCTAAACTCCGGCAGCCAGCCCAACCTTTGTGCCCACGTCAGTCCTTGAAGCTTACATGGGACACATACACATGGACCCTCCACGTAGGCCCTCCTGGCTGACGGGGAGTACACGTGGCCAAAAGGGCTCCCCCGAGTGTTCAGACTCTAACACGCAGCAGACTCCTTGCGGGCTAGGAGTCCCCCTCCATCTCGGACTCTCCCTCTCACTCAAATAACTAATTTGCACAACATGATCCCTAAAAAATAAGAATCAATCAAGTTTTATCCAAACCAACCCTATTCATTTCCCCCAAGGATAGGTAGCATTATCAGTTCCACGGCAATGAGGACATCGGTATAAGTTACGAAGTCACCTCCCGGCAGAGAGACACCTTCACGTCACAGAAGTTTGGCTACCTTTTTCCTGATTTGCTATTGCATTCATTTGATCCATCCTTATTTCTCCATCACTATATCTTATTCTTTCAAAGTTTTTCGTTGCTCAAATTATTATTCCTCAAATCTAACACTAACTTAAGATCCAGAGTGCTAACACTTTATTTTGCAAGTTCTCTTTCTCAAGAATTTTTATTCGATTAGCCTAAATCCATCATCAAGATCCAAGAATTTTGGACTCGTGGTAAATTGCACGCATCAATTGGCGCTGTTTGTGAAAATTTTGAGTTAAAGACGTGAGTTATCATGAAATCCCCTGTAATCCCGCAAGCAAACAAAAGGCTGTGGAGACACAAGGCAGCACTCAACCTTTGCAAGTTGTTGCAGGAACCTCCCTAACACCAGTAGGAGGGTCCGTCCCTCCATTCCGGCTTCTATGATGCCTCCTGAGGTGATGGAACCATTGGTCGATCCCCCAAGACAGAGTACTTCCTCCGACCCACATCAAGAGAACTTTTCCCAGCCTTGCTGAGCACTATACAACAGGTTGTCGCAGCGGCCTTACAAGAATAGATAGCAATATTGGTTCCTACTCGCCCAGCCTCTATGCTGGAAGCAAGCAGCCTTCAAGAAGGGACCGAAAGAATCCCCTCAGGCGAAGACGTAGTTGTGATAGGAACCCCCCACTAAGGTATAGGGGCTCCCTCCAGCAAATCTATTGGAAGTCCCTCCATAATGGCTGGCCCGTTTGGAATGTCTTCAGAAAGGCCTCCAAGACGTGCAACACCAGATAACGGGAGTCTTACGAGAAGAATTACAGAGTGTCCCCTTTACAGATGTTGTGATGGCCGACGAGCTACCTGCCAATTGCCGTACTCATGCTACCGTTGAGTATGATGGATCGACCGACCCCCAAGAACATCTTTTGTGCTTTGAGAATGCAGCCATGTTGCACAGATACACGGATGGGATCAAGTGCTAAGTCTTCCAAGAGTTCAGGTCCCTATTTTTACACCAGTATGCCAATAGCTAGAAGTTACGAAAGACAGAGCTTAGCCTCTTTACTGTATGACAAAGGGACAATGAGCCCTTAAGGGAATACTTACAAAGATTCAACGCTGCAGCCTTCGAGGTACCCTCTGCCACACAAGAGGTAAAGGATAGTGCCTTCTTACAAGGCGTTTCAGACGGGGATTTCTTCAAGTCCCTGGCCAAGAACCCCATTTCAAAGTTAGATGCCCTTTTGGCTCGCGCAGCCAAATACATTAACATGGAAGACGCCCAGACAGCTAAGAGGGAAAGCTAAGGAGAAAAAAGAAAGGAGACCAAGGAGGAGACCTCCTTCAAGAAACCACGATTGAGTTCCGAGACAAGAAGGCACCCTTCCACAGGATTCAGGCCGTGTATACCCCTCTCACGGTGCCTATCACTCAGGCCGTCATGGCGGTCGAAGGGAAGGGTCTACTCAACTGTCCCTGATCGTGAAAAGAGCAGGCTCAACGTCCCAAATTCGATAAGTTTTATCGTTTTGACAATGATTACGACCATACCACTAAACAATGCCGGTATATAAAGAAGGAGATAGAAAGGCTCGTCCAAAACGGGTACCTATTGGAGTACGTCTGGTGGGAAAAAGCCTGGGGAATGGGACCTTACGTTAAACAAGAGGTAAAACAGAGGAAAAGAAGTGAAGGCCTCTGCTCCGGAACCTTCGTTCAATGAAGAACGCAAAAACATCCTCAAAGGAAGACCTGAAGCCAGCGACCCTCCTAAGAAAGGGGTCACATAGATAATCGTAGGAGGACTGCAAGGAGGTGACTCCCATCATGCCAGAAAGACACAAATTAGAGAGGCGCATAACATGATCATAAACGAAGCTTTGGCACTATGGAGGACGCCCCCTCATTCAGTTCAAGATAGCTGAACAATCGGGTCCTAAAAGCCCCCATAATGACGCTCTTGTCATTACCGCACTATTAGCCAATTACGGAGTAGGACGCGTCTTCATAGGTTCAACGAGTTCCACAGATATATTATTTGAAGAAGCATATAACAAAACGCAACTAGGGGATACTCCCTTGGAATCAGTAAATACCTACCTTTACGAATTCGCAAGAGAAGTAGTCCACCCTAGAGGTATGGTCTCTCTCCCTCTAACTTTGGTAGCAGGACTACTCAAATAACATGCCTGTTAAAATTTCTGGTGGTGTATACCCCTTCAGCCTACAATGTCATTTTAGGAAGACCTACCCTCAATATCTTCCAAGCGGTGATATCTACTTACCACATGAAGATCAAATTTCCTAAGTCAGGAGGAGTAGGAGAAGTACAAGGGGACCTTCTCCAATCTCACAAATGCTATGTGGAAGCCGTACGCAAGGGACAGAAAAGGAACTAGACCCCAAGGAGGGACCCTCTAATATACGTAACGAGGGATCACCTTCTCATCGACCTAGCAAGGAAGTACCTCCCAGTAAATGCGAAAAGAGTGACGATGGAAAGAATGAAGACGAGAAGGTACCCTCCAAGGTCCAACCAATGGATGAGTTGATGAATATTAAGATCGTTTCAAGAGATCTAGAAAAATTTACATGTATTGGTTCCCAACTAGAAGGGACGATACGTAAAGAAATAATTAAATGTCTACATCACAACATGGATATTTTTGCATGGACTCCTCAAGATCTAGAAGGGATTGATCCTACTTTCATTCACCTCAACATCGACCCTCACATAAAACCCGTAAAGCAAAAGAAAAGGTGTTTCGTGCCAGAGAAGGACAAAATTATTCAAGCAGAGGTAGATAAACTACTGGTAGCTAGCCACATTGAGCAAATACAATTCCCAGAGTGGCTATCTAATGGTGGTGTTAGTACCCAAGCCTGGAGGAAAGTGACGAATGTGCATCAACTTTAGAGATCTCAATAAAGCTTACACTAAGAATTTTTATCCTCTTCCTCGAATCAACCAACTGGTAGATTCCACATCCGGATGTGAACTCTTGAGCATGATGGATGTCTCACAAGGGTATCATCAAATAATGCTAGCTCCTGAGGACTATGAAAGAGTCAGTTTCATTATCTCTGTTGGGACCTTTTGCTACATATCCATACGATTTGGCCTGAAGAATACCGGAGCCTATCAACAGTTGGTGGATAAAATATTTTGTCCACAATTGGAAGTATATGTAGACGACATGCTTGTGAAGAGTAAAGAAACACAAAACCATGTAGCGGACCTGGAGGAAACATTTGTTGTCTTAAGAAAGTATCAACTGAAACTCAATCCTGGAAAATGCACATTTAGAGTAAAAGGAGGGTGTTTCTTGGGATTCATGGTTACCCTTGAAGCCAACCCTCTCAAAATCAAGGCCATCCTAGACATAAAGGCACCTTCCAACATCATTGAGGTGCAAAGGCTAACAGGAAACATAGCAGCTCTAAGTCGATTCATCTTCAAATTAGCAGAAAAAAGCTTGCCCTTCTTCAAAACCCTCCATAAAGCTTTCAAGTGGGATGGCTCCTGTCAACAAGCATTTGAGAGCCTCAAACAATATCTGGCAGGGCTCCACTTGTTGGTGAAGCCTTCGAGATACCCTTTATGTCTACCTATCAACAACCCCTCAAGCGATTAGCTCCATGCTAATTCGCTAGAGGACAGAAAACAAATGCCTATCTATTACATTAGCAAGGTCCTCAACGAAGCAGAAGGAAAATACACCCTCATAGAAAAGATGGCCCTAGCTTTAGTCATCACCGCAAGGAGACTGCGCCCATATTTTCTCTCACATCCGATTGGAGTAAAGACCAACATACCCTTAAAAAAGCATACACTAGGCAAACCAGATACCTCAAGACGATTGGTAAAATGGAACTAAATGAGTACGACATCTCATACCTATCTAGAATTACCATCAAAGCTCAAGCCTTGGCCAATTTCATCTTTGAGACTATAGGAATATTCGAAGAAGACACCCCCCAAGATGAGAAATGGTCGTTATACGTAGACGGGTCATCCACCTTCCAAGGTAGTGGCGCGGGCAAAGTCCTCACCTCACCTCACCTCAAGGAGAAGACTTAGAATTCGCTGTTAAATCCGGATTCAAAATCCTCCAACAATGGGGCTGAATATGAAGCACTAGTAACGACACTCAAAATGGCGCATGACATAGGAGCCCAACATGTTTTAGCCTATTCGGACTCCTAGTTAATCCTAAAGTAAATAGAAGGCTCTTACGAAACCAAAGAACAGAACATGGTCCCATATCTCCAGCATATAGCAAAACTTAAAACAAAGTTCAATAACTTTCAGATCATCCAGATCCCAAGGGAAGAGAACATGAAAGGCGACTGCCTCTCTAAGTTAGCCAACACCTTAGAGGATTGTAGAACAAGGCGGATCACCATACATTATCTCCCCCAATCATGAGCACCACTTTGCATCCAAGTTGTGTCCTCCTTGGATGATTGGAGTGCTCCCATCATCCTCTGGCTAGAAGAGGGGCTTCTTCCAAGCGATAGGTGGGAGGCTGCCTGGCTCATGGCCCGAGCCTCTCGCTTTCTGGTGCAAGGGGGGATCCTCTATAAAAAGTCCTTCACGCATCCTTTGCTCAGATGCCTATCTCAAAGAGAAGGGCTCCATGTCCTGAAAAGAAATGCATAGTGGCTACTGCTGAGCCCATGTGGGTACCTGGATGCTTGCAAATAAAGCATTGCGGGAGGATACTTCTGGCCCTCCATGAAGAAAGACGCAAAGTAACTGGTGGTCAAATGCGAAAAGTGTCAAAAACATTCTTTGCTTATACACCGACCCGTAGAGCCCCTTACAACCATGTTATCGCCTTGTCCCTTTGCACAGTGGGGGATAGACATTGTGGGACCATTCCCCCAAGTACTCAACCAAAGAAAATTTCTACTAGTAGCTATCGACTACTTCACCAAGTGGCTGGAAGCTGAGCTACTCACCCGCATCACAGAAACGAAAGTGATGAAATTCATATGAAAAAAATATCATTTGTCGCTTTAGGCTCCCATGAGAAATAATCTCAGACAACGGTCGATAGTTCCAAGGTCACATAATACAAGATTGGTATAAAGATTTACATATCAAGCAGAGGTTTACTTTAGTAGCCCACCCCCAAGCCAATGGGCAAGTAGAAGTCACCAACCGAATATTTGTTTAAGGGATCAAAAGATGCTTAGAACGAGTCAGGGGAAATTGGACAGAAGAATTAACTAGTGTCCTATGGGCATACCGCACAACCCCTAGAGGATCCACGGGAGAAAGCCCCTTCACTATGGTGTACGGGACAGAAGCAATCATCACGGTAGAGTTAGGGGTACCCTCTTACAGAATCCTACATTTCTCAAAAGAAAATAATACAAAATTGTTAAGAGAAAACCTGGACTTCATCGAAGAATTGAGAGAAAAGGCCTTCATTCGGACTCAAAGGTATAAAAACATTATGATCACCGCTCATAATAAGAGAGTAAAAACACGAAGCCTTCAAGTAGGTGACTTGGTATTACGAAGGATAGATGCATCAAAATCGATAGAAAAATTGGATCCCTCCTGGGAAGGGCCTTTCAAGGTCACAACCATAATAGGACAAGGTGCCTATGAATTAGAAGATCCTGAAAGACGGCCGTTGTCACGACCTTGGAATATTCATAACCTCAAGAGATACTATTCCTGATGAAGAGTGCTCCCATCCTACACCAGACATCCTAGGATAAAGTCCTCCTAAAGGACTCCTCCTAAAACTTTCCTCCTATAGGGCACCCTACAATGGGTCCTCCTGAAGGACCCCTCTTAAAATTCGTCCTCTCTAATAAATATCCTTCAACTAGCCTTCTTGTAAAGGCTCCTTTTACCAAGTCTACCTTTGACATGTATTCTTCTCGAAAAGGTTTGATGCATTATATTTGTTAAATCAAGGCATAAAAACCTTCAGGAGTAAGCCTTGCCAAAGCTTATGCAGGCCTCCATCATTGAAAGGACCCCCTCAAGAAAAGATAAGAGAGAGACAATCAGCCCCCAAAGAGGTAGAAAGGAACACCTTTGTCTGAAATCTCTAGAAGGCACCTTCAAGAAAATTTGGGAACCCCCCCCCCCAAGACTTTGGAGTATAGTTCCCACACTTTACGGCAAGACCTACGAGTATTTACATATCAAAGAAGCTAAACAACAAATATGGAAAGAAAGATAATTCGATATCACGTCAAGGCCCCTGGCCTAAAAACCATGGCCAGGGACAAATTGTCCCATTGAAGCAAAAAAAATAAATTATTTCATCCCCATCTTCAATGGAGGAAAGCAAGCAAGAAAAGGAAATTGTTCTAACCAGCAACCACATTACAGTTTCAATTTTTTTCCACACAGATGGGGCCTTCATTCTTTTATTCAGAAGTCACAGTAGCAAAAGTTTCAGGTAGACAGGCATCAACATCCTTGGGGGTGTCTCCCTCTTTCCGAGCTCCCACTCTTGAGAGGTCCCCCGCTATAGAGTCAATTGTTGCTTGGGGGGGGGACCCCTCACTTCGGCCTCGCCCTCTTCTAGTATATTGTCTAAATTGTCTTCTGCAAAAAGAAGGCAATTTGTCAAATATACGCCAAGACGAAAAGTGATATCACATTAAAGAGAGATCAATTTCAAGAACAAACCTAATTCAATAGGGAGGCCTCTACCTTCGGGAGCAGGAGCACAGGGCAGTGGAAATATCTAAGAAGGAGGGCTCCTCCCCTGATGGAGGGTACCCGTGCACCTTGAACTGTTCTTTGCATGCCACGAAGCCATGTTTGAAGTAAGGTCCTGCGATTTTAGCAAATTCTCTTTGATAGACCTCAGACTTCCTGAACTGCTCCAAACAACTTGCCCAATACCCCTCCAAGTAATGCTGCCCATCTACCGTATCAGGAAACTCGAGGGTCGCTCTCTCCAGGGCCTGCTTGAGGGCCTCCTCGTGGCCCTAAATCTCCTTCTGCAATCTTTTCAAATCTTTCTCCAACTATCGCGAACAACCTGCTGCCTCCTTCCTATCCTCTCTGAGCTTAAGATTCTCAGCTCCAAATGCTCTAACTTCTCCTCCAGTTCCTCCTTTGGGCATCAGGTTGGGTGCCAGAAGGATGAGAGAAGAGCTCCTCACAAATAGAAATAGATTGGCAGAAAAAGAGGAAAGGGGGTAAGGGGTCGAAAGTCATTTCCTAAAAGAAAGAAGGAAAATTGAAAACGCCATATCTTAAGCATGTACAAGGAGGTTATCCCCTCCAGTTCCTCCTTGGTTAGGGAGGATAGCAAATGCTTATCCCCTGAGGATAGCACCCCCTTCATAAGTTCAGCCACTAATAGAGCATTACTCCCCCTCTCTTGATCCAAGGATTGTGGCGTATGCAAGCAGGCAGAGTAGGAGCGGGAGTACTTGAGGATCAACCCCTTCTCATCCTTAAGAGAGGGTGGAAGAGGAGGTCCTGAAGGGGGTCTGGCGGAGCTGGCGGGAGAGACTCCTGCTGCATTTGACTGCCCTCTTAGAAGAACCTATTGAGGTAGCCCTATGAGTAGGAGAGGCAGCAAATTTCACCCTGGATTCGCTGGAAAACAAAGTTCCTCTAGAAGATCGAGAAGGAGGAATCCCTCCAGTCCGAAACCCCAAAGTATGGTCTCAAATCAACTTACTGAACATGATGTTCTCTACACCAAGAAAAGATAAGCAATATCATTACATGGAACTAGTGCGAATAAATAAAGACAAAAGGCACTAACGAAAATACCCAGGGAGTCCTCCAAGGGTTCCACCCGAGGATTTAAACTGAAATGGTCCAGCAGCCTTTCATTAGTGAGGGACCGACAATCATAAGGGCTGTTGTTCAATATGTCCAGCAAGGAGGTCAGTGTAATGGAGCTCTCCCAACCTAAAGAGGAGGAGGGACGTCCTAAATCCAATGGTTAGGGAAGGACCAAGGGCGAGGACAAAATAAAAGAGAAACTCTTCTTCCAGTTTTTTGGGGGTGGGGGGAAAGCAGGAAGGAGATTCCAAGACGAGGCATGAATATAAAAAAACCTGTCTCCGCTCTTTTCAAGAAAAATGCTAGCGGAAATAGAACTGATGAAAACAAAAAATCATGAAGAAATTGGCCAAAAGTTTGAAGGAGTTGGGGACTAACTGGTTTAGAGGGACACCAAAAAAGAGTCGCCACATCGGAGTAAAAGGAGAGAATGGGGAAACGAAGGTCTGACTTCAACTAAGCAGAAAAGAAGGCCAAGCAGTTGGGGGGAGGAAGGTGAGGACGGCTCTTGGGGGAAAGAGTATAGAGGACAAATGAAGGAGGGATGTGATACTCCCGTATCAACTACTCTATCCCCATGACCTTGAGGACGGAAGAACCCCACTCTCGAGGCGAAGGAGAAACCTCCCTCTCCTCTTCTCCAGGGGAAGAATCTTCCCCTTCCTTTACCCCCTCATCAATAAACGATAGGTCGCCGCTGCTACTTGGCGGAGACTCCTCCTCCGACATCGAGGGAAACCAGGCGGAAGACCACCCATTCCCCTCGAAGTCGCCTCCGAGGGATCATTGTCTGCAAAGATCTCACCTATAAAATGGATCGAGCCATCGGTAGAAGACATATTCTACACAACAAATACTTAGAAAAACTTTAGAGGGAGGGGAATAAGATACTTACAGAGCTCTTTGATGGAAAGAGCCGGTGATGCCTCAAGAAAAAGGAAAGAAGAAGAAATAAGGAGTTACCTGTTTAAAGATGTGGGAGAGAAGTTATGGGCACGCTTTAGTAACCGCCAATGATGAGAGGGTCCGTACCATCTCTATGCGTGGCAGAGGCATTTATCATCTCCTAGCAATCGAGAAGGCTAGGCCTAGGCCTAGCCATCATTCCCTAACAAGGGCAGAAACACGCTACTCGAAGTACGGATAAACAAAATGACGCGTGTAGGCGGGAACACACAAATGAGGAAGGATCCCTTCTCCAGTTGACAGAAAGATTCCTCTTAGATCGAAGGGGGCAAAAGCTCCTACTCTAAGAAGGAGTTGAAGGCGCCCCTCCTCCTTATAGTGGGGAGGACTAAATGATGGGTATAACCCAGTACGATCCGACCCAAGAACGAGGTAAAAAGCCCAAACTCCCCACCTACGTATACCCACAACAAGGAAAGAAGCCCAGGGCGCACGACCCAACTCGCTTAGCCCAAAACTCTTGTAGCCGGCCTAACGTTCGTGCACACGTTAGTCCTTAAAGCTTACATGGCACACACATAGCTCATCCACATAGGCCCTCCTGGCTGATGGGGAGTATGCGTGGCGAGAAGGCCTCCCCCAAGAGTTCGGACTCTAACACCCGACAGACTCCTTGCGGGCTAGGAGTCCCCTCCATCTCGCACTCTCCCCCTCACTCAAATAACCAATTTGCACAACATGATCCCTAAAAAATAGGAATCAATAAAGTTTTATCCTAACTAATTCTATTCATTTCCCCCAAGGATAGGTAGCATTATCAGTTCCACAGCAAGGAGGATACTCGGCTATAAATCACGAAGTCACCTCCAGGCAGCGCGACACCTTCACGCTATAGAAATTTGGCTACCTTTTTACTTCTATTGCATTCATTCGATCCATTCTTATTTCTCCGTCATTATATCTTATTCTTTTAAAGCTTTTCGTTGCTCGAATTATTATTCCTCAAATATAATACTAACTTAAACTTCAGAGTGCTGACATTTTATTTTGCATGTTATCTTTCTCAAGAGCTTTTATTTGATTAGCTCAAATCCATCATCAAGATCTAAGAATTTTGAACTCGTGCTAAAATCGCATGCATCAGTATCTATTTGACAATTATGGAGAAAACTCAAATATTAATTCAAGCATTTACAAAAACTCATGTATCAATTTGATATTTATGAAAAAACTCGGGTATTAATTAAATCATTTACAAAAACTCATGTACTATTCGATAATAATACCAAAATAATTTTTATACTTTTGTCTTATCTATGGGTACAAACGTAATTTTCCATCTTAGTCACATTTTTATGTTATAAATAAATATGAAAAATGAGTAACCAAACAATTTGTCATGGAGTAGTAACTAGCTACTAGTTAATCATATCATTGTTAGTCACACCAATAATCCCAACTTAATCTACAGGATAATTATTCCATACCATCTAGTAAACATGGCCTAATACTTTTATTTATCCAGCTAACATATATATTTTGTAAAACAATACTTAGATTCTAAATTTTAAAATTCAATGTGCAGAAGCATTTGGATAATTATCCAATATTACAAATTTTGAACTAAAATAATAATTATTTTTTAAATGAGGGATCAAATTGTAAAGATAGAAAACGAAGGACTAAAATAATTTTCGGTAAGAAAAAAGTTATGTAGGGATAATATGAAAAAAAATATCCATTAAAAAACTAATTTGAAATGACATGGAAAAATATAAATTATTTTAAAGTTCAAATCGAATGACACGCAGTTATGACATGCCACACGACGCCTAGTGTTAATATTAATATAAGTATTTGTTGTATTTATTTCCGTACATAAATGGACTTATACGTATAAGTATTTGTTGTATTTAATTTATTTCCGTATATAAATGCACGCATACGTAGGCAGAGGCAGTAGCAATATAAACCTCTGACAAAGCAAAGTATCATTCGCAGAAACGAAGACCCACTTCTGTCGTAAGTTGTATTCACACCCCAAACCCCAGTCATACTCCTACTGTCGGAGTCAATCACAGGTCAATTCACTTTAGACCCTCATGGACGTCGGCAACACCACCACCGTCCGGCCAAGTGAGACCGTGGAGGGAGGGATATGTAAGCAGCTCTCAACTCTGTCCCTCAATGGCGACGAGGAACAGCTGATTACCGAGAAGCCTGCGAAAGACCCCAGAAGAATCGCAAGAAAGTGTGCTTTTTCCCCACCTTTGATTTTCTTATGGATTTTGTTTTTGTATCATGCAACTGCATTTGCGTTTCTTGGTCGTCTTGATTATCTTTTTCCTAGTTCAAGATAAGCTTCCCGCTTACTATCGTGATTTGAAGTTGGCATGCCATTTACTTTCTGTTTTCTTGTTGAGAGCACTTTCAGAAGAAAAGCAACCCCCCCCCCCCAATTCCCCCGAAGACTGACCGAAGATTGATGAAAAAGCCGTCTAAGCTTGATAAATGAAAGACGAAAGCTATCTCAAATCCAAGAAAATCCCTTCAAAAACTAGGCATTCAACAGTCCTTGTCCTTTATGCCTTAAATTGCTCTCCGGAAGTGGACTTCGTTCCAATTCCTATCTCACCTTGTAGTCGATCAGGCTTTATGGTTAGCGAATCCGTCCCAAGTTGAGAATGGCGGTCTTCTTCTCCGTAGAATCAGTTAGACATTTTCTTGAAGGGGCCTGCGGCGAGAATGCAGAGAGGACTGGTAGATCTGAGCTTGATCTCCTCCTCGAGCTTAACACACTCATTGAGCCGGTGCGGTATCTGAAAGGATATAACTTTACCAAGCGAAGATCCTTATCGCATTTAATTTTTTTTCTTCTGTTGGTCTTTGTTTGGGTGGATGATTTTGCAAATTAGACTTTTGACAAGATGTTTGTTCTGTTATGATGGGAGAGTTTTGTTTGAGTAAAGGATATGACAATGCAAGAGGAATGTTCGGCGTGGTTCTGTGTACAATACTGTGGCGCGCTGTACTTGATTGTGTTTCGATGTAGGCTGGCTGCACCTTAATTTGACTGGAGAAAGATGTTCTCTGTTTCTGTGTGTTTTCGTGTCTTTATTATGTTTTAAGTGTGGAGTCTCTCTCTCTTAAAGTTGTTTATTCTCTTCTGGTGGAATTCAATAGTGGGATCTTTATTTATATCCCCTTTTTTATATGTTAATCTCCCTTTAATTTGTATAGAATTGGCTTTGATAGATGGGAGACATAAAGGAGATCATGTAACTAAATGCTAAATACACATGGATGAAAATGTTAAGGATTTTCTTGATGAATCTTTTTGGGGGATGAGTAACAAATTCACAAGAAAGATGGAAGAAATAGGTCTTTTGAGGCAGCCTGAATTTGGAGATATAGTTCTAAAATGATAGCATGCTCTTTTAAGTCATTTAAATTTCTTTACTTCCGTGCAATTTGTACTCCCTCCTCCCTTTTCTTCTCTTTTTCTTTTTTGAGCAAATGTGTTTTGTGTGGCCACAGGACGTATTTGTTTGCCACAACTCAAAGTTAAGGAACCTGTATCAAATCTGACTTGGAGGTCATTTTAGATACTTATTTGGTTCATTCTCATGCTCTTTAATTCAATAAACAAGAGCAGAAGCTGTCCAAGTTTTGGTGTTTGCATGTGAAAAGGGAGAACTGAAATTTTCAGTTTATGATAAGAGAAATATCTGATTTTGTATGACTGGTCATGGAGCTACTTACTGCAAATTTTCTGTTATCATCATTTTAAAAAAGAGACTAAGGTGTTGCTTTTAATTTGAAATTTCTTGTAAAGATAACAAAAATATTGTGGAAGAAAATTTGAAATGTAAGGATAAGGTGACAACTCCTTAGAGATGAATTTTCGCCTTAGAAGTTACTTGTTCTAATAACTTGTTTGGGACCTTTTCTTTTGGCATCCAATTCCTTTTCCTTGGTATTTTCCTTCCTTGGATCAACACTTGGCGCATGTTATCATTTCCTAGAACAAATTGCCAAAATAAGTGGAAGAAAAGAAGTGGAAACTATTTTTATTAACTTGATGTATATGATGTATCTTAGTTGTAATCTGTTTAATGACGTTTTGATTAATATACCGTCCTTTCATATTGACTTCTGATCCTAATGGGCAGCATTGAGTATATTGTTGAATTTTTTAATTTGAGACAGGTACCAGATAGACCTTTGTAAAAAAGCCTTGGAGGAGAATGTTGTCGTTTATTTGGAAACAGGTTCTGGGAAAACCCATATTGCCGTGCTACTTATTTATGAGATGGGACACCTAATTAAGAAACCTCAGAGAAACAAATGCATTTTTCTTGCTCCAACGGTTGCTTTGGTTCAGCAGGTTCTTTTCCTTGCTAGATTCTCCAATTTGGTTTGGTTGTACTCTCTCTTTTTTAAAGCTTTACTCTGGAATTAGTTATTTATGACAATATAATGGTTGGTTTGTAATCATCAAGCACTTCTCTCTCCCTCAATACATGAATATATATATATATATTGTGTGATTGTGTCATGCATTTAGGTTTTCAATGTTGAAGTTATGGTATCAGTTACTGAGCAAATGATTCCATTAAGAATATGAAGATGATGGGGAGGAGGCTGTGGAGGAGAGAGAAGGGACTAGGGAACAAGGCAGGGAGGGATGGTGTGGGTTGGTTTATTCTCAGTGCCCAACTTAAGTGACATTACACATTGAAGTGAAACCTGTTCAACCTTTCTTCTTTGTCCGCCATTCGTTATGGAGTGTTAACTATGCTTCCTTTCCCTTCTAGGACCACTTTGCTGCCTTTTTCCTTTCCCTACCCTCTTTTTACTTGATGATCTGAAAAATAGCAACACCCAAGGTGACAAGCTTCCAATTAAATTTTGCAATAAAATAATGTAAGAATTATGAAAGGAAAGGCAATGAAATAGAAAGAAAAAGGAAAATATGATAAAGAAAAAAAAGGATGAAGTAGGAATGAGGAGGAGCAGGGATAGAAAGAGAGAAGAGGTGGAAGCAAATTTAGTCCTGAAGCAGAAGAGAAGAAACAGAGGAAGAAAAGAGATAAGGAATGCAGTACACTATGGAACATAATTTTGAGTTTTACTAGGTTTAAATGGTTACTAGAAATGGTACACTAAAAAACAACATCTTTTTCTTAGTTTAAATGATTAATCTCTTGAAGCTGAAAAAGTAGGTTTTTATAGGATATCAATGTCTTTCTTGGTCATTTCTTGCTATTCTTGACTAGAACTATCACTTTTTCTAGTTGATGGATGGTGTATCCTTCATAAACTATATCAATTGGATTTGATGCAATTACTCCAATGCCTTCTGTCTCAAACAACTTTTATATTTTTCTCATACTATTCTTCTTGTTGTATAAAAGTTCCATCATAAGGTTCTCATTTTAACAAGGGATGATAATGGGTCCGAGTCATGCGGGTTTTGAATCCGCCTTATAGGTCCCGACCTTAACTTGGTCCTTTTCATATTTTTTGTATATTCATATATTTATACATATAAAGTATATTAATACGTATAAGGGTATATTTATACATATATGAAAAAATATGTATATATTTTATTTATACTTACACTAATACATAATATCAATATTTTCATAAATTAGAATATTGATATCAAATAGTTTATAGACGATTTATAATATATATATATAAGTAACACACTTTAAAAATTTTAATATTTTAAGCCTAAAACTGCACTTATAAATTTGAAAAAGAATAAGCTTTCAATAATATTATTGTCTAATATTTACAAAGTATTGCGTATTATTTTTTTAATATTTTGAAGATTTTAAAAAGGTTTTACTGTATCCAACCTGCCGGGTCCCATGTCCTAGAATTTCTTGGCAGGTTAAGTCTCAAGTTTTGGAACCTGTTGCCATCCCTAATTTTAACCATGCGTGATCTTATAGATGTCAACCAAACCATAAAGTTATTGCTAGTCAACTTTGAAGATATCTGTATTCAAACCAGTAATAGTTATTTCGCATTTTAATATTTTTTGATTGATAAAACACAAAAATGCATACACATGAAATATCCATTTCATAGAGATATTACTAGTGATCTATACATGTTGCATTCAATGTGTTGGTGACAAATTCCTTTGAGTTTATTGCATCATTGTTAGAAAGCATTATCCCTATGGTAGAATGCACAATTTTTCTCTTATAGGTTCCTACTCTATTAAATTTGCACTGGTCAGCAAAATAAATACTAGCATCAAACTTATGAACTCTAAGTTAACTAAGACCTTCTAAACCCATCATATAATTGCCATCCATATACCGGGTGAAAGATGTTACTCGCTTCACACCATAAATTAAAACTCATCAAGCTTGCTAGAAATTGGACATTATAAAATAGGAGCTAATTGACACCTTATAAAATAGTCACCAACCAATAAAGTGCAGGTGGATGCAGAATTACAAAACTTTGACCATATCTTTGATTTTGAGCTTCATAATTTGAACTGAATTAAATGCCTCTATAATTTGCAATCTCACTCTACTTGTCTATGGATTGTAATTGGAAAAGAATGCCACTATTTTTTTAAACGACTTTATTTTTCAACTAAGTTTCTTGATGGATTGGTCATGCATGGAACTGTTCTACCACTAACTGAACTTCGATTATTTACTCATGATTATGTAAGTTACAGTTGGTAATCTCTATGAACTTCTGTAATTATTTGATTTTGTTGTTTGATATGTATGAGGTTATATGTAGGATCATGCACCTAGCTTTTATTTGTCCAATATGTAATAGGGTCATAATAAGGATGCTAGAATGTTTTAAGCCTTCCAAATTAGGACTGATAATGCCTAATTGTGATGGCGTAATGGATTCTATAGAAGAGAGTTTGGGCTCATATGGCGTAATGGATTCTATAGAAGAGAGTTTGGGCTCATTGCGATGGGCTTAGTTCGTAGGATGAACTACTCTATCAACTTCAGTTAATAATTTTGTTAAGCGAGGATGATAATTCACTAGTTTCTACCTCAGCCATTGTGCTAGAATTAGCTCGTGGGTCCCTCCCATGGGGCTGAGGTATCAAGTAATGGTGTTAAAATCAAAGTTACATAGAGTGGAGTGAAGAGCGCTACGAAAGCGGGAGCGTGTGAGCATCAAAATCCACTTGAGAGCGGGAGAGGCTTTGAGCGTGAGTTGATGATAAATAAAAATAATCATTATGGTATCTCCTATATAAGTGAATACGATATCCCCGATTATATTTTGGTACTAGTTGACATAACAACTTGACCTTAAATTAAAAATCAAATTATTTAATTTGTTATGAATCAATTCTATTTTAACCATTAAAATAAATTGGCCTGTGAATTAATTATTTTTCTATCTCTATACGACATTTTTTAATTCTATATAAAATTTATGTGCTTACTATTCAGTTAGACTTGGACTTGTATCACATATAATTTAATTGACAATCATATTACACAAATTAATTAAATCACATTTAAATTCACCACCCTCGAAGAGTCCTTGTGAACTTGTAAGTTATGAATACCATGCAAAACAATCCTTCAATTTGCTATCCCCGATCAAAGTCTCGACATTTGGAATCAGAACGGTTTCCATTCAATAGCTATAAATCTGTTCTAAATATGTGTTACTCATTATCAACATAAGAAACTCCTTTCGCTCATGGCCTTGGACTTCATTAACTCATATCACAGAGAATATAGAGTTTCATTATCATCTCATGATAAGCAATTGATCCTCTTCTTTGTAATTCACCAGCCGCCATGCATGTTCTAACTATGTTTGAAACGTGGCTGCCAAAAAATATTGCAAATGCTAATATTGTTAGTCATGAATCAAGTCATAGCCCAAGATGGTTGTGGAGCCTCACGATTAAGGAATTATTCTTCACTGTCATAACAAAGAAGCATTATCATACTATGTCTAATGAGGCTTCCATATGACATCTCCTGTGGATCGCCTAGTGAACTTTACGTCTTATCAGGTACCTACAATTGTATAGACGTCGAATGCCATTGTATATGAAATGTGACTATGATTATATCAAAGCAATATGCAATGTAAAACTAGGTGAATTGCAGTCAATGCCCCTATCTCCATTGATCTTATGACTTGGAACTATTTTAGATAAAACAATAGTTGGTTCACAACCCAACCCCATAGCATATATGATCTAAGGGTTTTAACCAAATGCATGCAATGATGCATAAGATACATGTCACAAAAGAACAAATATCATAAGTAACATTATGATTGACAAGATCTTTCAGAAATATGTTTACCCAATCCTATTCTAACACAAGCATAATTTAAAATGATCATTTTTTCTTGCATGGGCTACATATGGTTATTAATATGAATAGTTTTCTGGGGGAGCCTTAAGTTCTTTTCATAAAAGAAAAAAATATTAAGATTGTTAAAAGAATTTTAGTGGCCAAACTCATTGTATAACTTGTATCTTTTGGACCAGATTCTCTTTTTCTTTTTCCTTGTCAAACTTTGTCTTATTAGTCATAACCGGTTATCGTACTAAAAGACACATATTACACCACTTTTTAGGCTTCTGTTTTCCTTCTTATTAGTCATAAGCAATTGTTATCACTAAAAGCAGCTCTCTGGGTCACTGTCTGTCACCAATAATAAAATCCTGCATAAATTTTGTTTACAAAATGAATGTGCAAGAGTTTCTGTCACTTTAGAAGTGTGATTTATCAATTATTCGTTCGAGCTTAAAAAAATTAGTATGCAGTGAAGCAAAAATCTCATTCTTAAGTTGCTAGAGTGGGCTTGAAGAAGAAACTGCTATCTCTAGGTGGAAAATTATGTGATCTAGGTCAGAGGTTGCTATAGGTGTACCATTGTCTTAGGATCTCAACCTGATGTATATCTAAGGTGGTTTAGGAATCAGTCGGCTTCTGATCTCAACTTGATGTGGTTCTGGATTCTGAAAGAATAGCCACTGAGTGTGATATAATTTTGCCATGGATTATCCTGGTCCGCAATGTATTTTTGCAGACTTTAGCATCCTGGGTTTTATCAGAAATAAGTGATTTTCTGAGAAACAAAGAGTCTGTTAGCCTGTTACATGGAAGGACAGTAAGAAATGGGACTTAAGCTTGTGATTCTTCAACAATAATGGTTTTGAGTGCAGAAAATAATTTGTAATAGCATTACAAGGCATGGACCATGGAATCACTATTCTATTGTTTAGTGAATATCTTGTAACAGCTTTAGGAAGCAGTTATATGCTGGTGTGTTGTCTATTACTAGCTATTATATTATTATATGCATATATGGCCGTATATATTGTGACATTCACCTGTCTGTTAGTTGAATAAGTCTTTCTTGTGGAACGTTTAGACTTTAATTGAAAGCATGATCAACTTAATCATTGCATTGGCTTCATTTGAAGAACTCAGTATATTACAATAATATTTATGGAATTTTATTTGTTATGTCTATTGAGATCATTGGTGATTTTTTCTTGTGGACATGAAAGCAAGCGAAGGTCATAGAAAAATCTATTGATTTCAAAGTTGGGATCTTTTGTGGAAGTTCAAAACACTTAAAGAGCCACCACGACTGGGAAAAGGAAATTGAGGATTATGAGGTTGGTGAAGTTAATTGTTATTTGCTTATATAAAGTATCAAGAGCTTATTTCTCAAGTAATGTTTACAATAGTTCATCTTTTCTTCTTTCCCTTACCCAAAAGAAAGTGTCCCCTGGTTTGCCCAGTAGAGCTGAAATCCTTTTAAAGTTTATCTACTTCTCTGTTTCTGCATTTATCTTATCTCTCAGTTAGATGGTAAATGCAGAACTGGTATCCTGTTTAACATAGGGGTTGACTGGGAGTCCATTGTTGGTGGGCAGGCTTTTAAGTAAAACGGACTACTCTCTGTGTCCAATAAAAACTCGAGTAATAATGCTCGATTTGTTCACCACCATATGTTTTCCATGGACAGGTCCTTGTTATGACTCCTCAGATATTGCTACATAATCTGTCACATTGCTTTATCAAGATTGAATTTATCTCGCTTCTGATATTTGATGAGTGTCACTATGCCCAACTTGAAAGCAATCATCCTTATGCTGAAATCATGAAGGTAATAAAATTCAAAATGTCATTTATATGAGTTTGTTATCTTATCTTTTTGAAGTTTGTGTTGCCTAATTATTGAGATGTGGATTCTCACGGAACTATTGTAGATCTTCTACAAAATGGATGTCGCAAAACTTCCTCGGATTTTTGGCATGACTGCATCTCCAAAATTAGGAAAAGGTAATGTAATGTTGTCCATTTGGCATTCCAGCATATCTCTGTTCTCGCATATGTTTTAACTATTAGCCACAATTTTTTGATGTCTAGAATCCAATTGAACTGCATTCTTTCCGGTTATCCACTCGCCTATACTATGTCATATAGAAAAAGCTGCTTGAGTTGGTGCTATCTTTTACTAGCTTGCTTAACTAGGGCAGCCATGTGAGTCTTCATTAGCTGCAAGTCATATCAAAAGCTTGATCCAATATAATGAGTACTTTTAGACAAGAGCTGAATGCCTGATACTACACTTTATGTTCTCAGTTGCTAGTTTCAATAAGTATATCACAAACTTGGTGAATATGATCACAGTTTGCTCTTTTGCGGGACATGAAAATCATGTGAATCGGATATGTTTACATGGAAAACTACAAATGAAAGTTGTAATGTGTACGATCTATTCACTTGTGCATGGATTTTGAGGCATTTTTTCCCCCATATGTTGTGCCAAGATTTGTTCAAATTGACTTTGTGGATCAGGTAACAGGAACATACTTATAGAATAAGATGCTGTCCTGTCTGCAGCTTAGTATGACCTCTGTTTTGTCTGGTTCTCTCAGTGCAATTTATCTTGTCCTGGCTCAGATCTTGTTTCTTTATCTATTAGACTCTGTATCTTGCTTTACTTTGTAAAATAAGTTGATCTTTATGAACCTCGTCTTTTTCCCTAGGTATTTTATCAAGTTATCTTACAAAGTGAAAGCATGACCTGCTATATATATTGGCCAGCTAATACTAATCATCTGCAACAGGTTTATTAGTTGGGTTAATCTCTTTGCCTTGATCTGTGTCTGAGAATACAATTTTCTTCAACTGTACGTGGGGGGTTTTCAGACTTCTGGCAATTTTATACTCTGTCAAATGGGATGCTACTTAGCTGCATCAGTTTCGGTGAATGACTAAATGTATTTGCTAATAGAATGAATTTTCTTATGGGCTAGATAATCTTCATCTTGATCTTTGATGGTGCTTCTTTCTTAAAACTGTCCACATGGTGTTTCAGCCTTTTAGCAATTTTACACTCCATCAAGTTAGCTGTTCATTGACAGGCTAAATATATTTACTAGTAGAATGTTTTGGTGTTGTTTTATTCAAAACATTATCTTGTTTTGCTTATTTTCAAATAATTTGACTTAAGTGGTGCAACCCTGTTTGAGAACTCAAAATGATGAAGTTCCTCTGACAATCCAAAATCAGCATTCACTGCTAAGTTATGATTTGTATTTATCGTTTCAAAGGGAACAAATGAAACAGTGGATTAGTTTGATCTCTCAATGCGTTCCCTGCATCTCTTTCATTATATAGTTCCTTTGTCACTTCTTCCTTCACATTACTGTAGGTTGTCCAGCAAAGTGCTCACAAGCTCAACTTCAGTAAATTTCTTTTCTTTTTTCCTTTCTTTGTGTCAAGAGGGCCCTCAAGGGAGACACTGCCATGATAAGTTCCTTATCATCTACTTCACAGTTATCATTAGCTTGCAAAAAAGGTTAATCCAAGTCTTTGGAGAAGCAAGTTATATTTTTCCAGCCACTTGGTGTATAACCACCCCCTTTTCGACATGCAATGTCCTCATTGTTCTTCTGAGAATCTAGGATCACCTCTCAGTACACCTCCTATTGCCGATAGTACCCCTTGAGGTCATCTCTAATATCATTTTGTAAATGCGGGTCATAAGCAGGGCCCCCAAGTGGGATTCTGGTGCAGGTTGCTCTGTAAGTGGCTACTTCACATTTCGTCTTGTCTTGAAAAAATGATTACTTTAGGTTGCTAGATGAGCTGATTTCACGACCTATCACCATTCCAAATTTGCTCACTATTTGATGTGGATTTTTACAATGTTTCTTCTATCTCATTTTGGGTATGATATGATTACTTGAAAATAGCATCTCTTTCACTATGAAATGCAGAAAGTTCTCTGTGATTTTTCCACTCAGAAGAATGTGGCCTGATTATTTATGAACTTATTAATGCAATAACATTCTTTCATGTTATTTTTCAGGTGGCTCGATTGATGGTCTTGAAGCGTTGCTGCGAGCAAAGGTGAGTTTTTGATGGAAGGATTTACACTTTCTTAACTTCTTTTTACTTTAATTGTGTAATTGTGTTGAATGCATATAACAGAACTATAGGGTAAGTAGTTTACGGGGTTGTTATGTGAACAAGAAGCTCAATGACTTCTCTCTCTCTCTGCCTCCTGGCTCAAAGATTTGATTATTTGACCTTTTTTCTTTTTATAGGTTTATTCTGTTGAGGATAAGGATGAACTGGAAAAATTTGTTACATCCCCAAAAGTAAATGTGTACTATTATGGTTCGAATGAGAATAGCAATTCTTCCCCTCACATGATCTATACTGTCAAACTTGAGGAGATAAAGCACCAGGTATTATATAATGGAACAGCAAACTTATTATTTTTAATCCATATGAAGTATATTAAATTGATGCCTCTGTGGAATAACAGTGTATGTTGGCACTTCGGATGAACTTGCTTGATCCTATTATTCTCAGGAGCACCAAAAAGTTGCTTCAAAAGCTGCATTGTAATTTAATATTTTGTCTAGAGAACCTTGGATTATGGGGCGCTTTACAGGTAAGGATCACTATAATTAGTTATCTGTTGCATCTGTAAAATCATTTTTGCTATTTTTTTATACTTAATACTTTAACTGATGGCTAATTGTGCCTCAACTTCATTGGTTTTATATAGAGAAAATGAGCAACAGTTTTCCCTCTCTTCTCTGCTATTGTCATCGCTCTTTCTGTTCCACTGTTTTGTCTCTCAAGTTTGTTGCCTTTTGTGGTTTTATTTGTGTGTGGCATGGCAGGCCGTATATGGGCCACTTGCCACTGTATTTGAGATCTGAGTAACCCTCGAAAATGAACTAATGCATCAGTGTATTCCCAAATATTTTAACAAGCACTTGTATGAAACAGTTCAGAAGTATATATGTCTCCTAACCCAATAAAGTTTCCTATAATACAAGTCCTGATAATCTAATGGACTATAAAAAATGAATAAAACTACTTCCTACGATTAATGTAGATAAATTTTTACCACTGAAGAAGTCATTCTACCAATCTTTCTTTGCTAAAAAAGGGACCACCTATTTCGAAAAAGTTGGGTTAGGAAGAGTATCCCATACTTAGTAGATAATTCCTTGTACCTTCTACCAGATCTACTGTACATTGTTGAAGTTTTTATGTCGAACACACAATATAAATTAGATAGTAATGAACATAATAGTTTTCTGGCAAACACTTTAAATGCAATGTTTGATCAAAAGAATCTTATGTGGTCCGCGACTAGCACTAGAACTACTGGTATAGCCCACTTAATAGGTCAGTAATTTAACACCCTGATTAAGATAAATATTTCATCTACATTCAAGCTGGAAAGCAGAGATAAATGTTGAAGTAGTTTATAGTTTCAAACAATTTGTTGGTCTGTCAGTTCTCAAAGGTAGAAAATGCTTCTCAAGAGAAATCTTATGTAAAAAGCAGGACTTCACTCTTCCAGTGTACTTGTGATTTGTGAGATTGATACAAGTATATCTTTTAAATTGGTGACAATCGTCTCCAAGCTACCAAACCTTTTGTTGGCTTTAGAATTAGGCATATAGATTTTTATTTCTTCTCTTTCTTTTGGTATTCGTACAAGATTTATCTACTCAATTTAGGGGATCCCTGTTTCATGTAATTGTTTCCTGAGCTATATGCTATCTTTACTTTTATCTAAAGAATTGGTCTTATTTCTTTTATCTAAAAAGCACTGTTACGAGATCAGATTTTGGTCTTATGTAAATGAGTTATAAACATAGCATATCTTTTTTTTTACATGGATTTGAACCCTAAGCTCACTGTTATTTAAAAGGTTATATCACAAGGATTGGAAAAGAATTGTATCTAAAGAATGCACAACACAGAGAACGATGTAAAGATATTTTTCTAAGATTCTTAAGAATGATCCATGCCTTCTCTCCATATTTCTTGTTCTATTTATTTAGGAGGACTTAAGTTGATATAGATTCTAACATCCGTCACTTGTGAAAATGACTGGCGTAATCATATGAGCTTAGGACAGCTGTAAATGCAAGCTACCTTGTTTATATTTATTTTTCAATCTTAGACCCTGCTCCAAGTATGAATATTGTGTTGCTTGAAGTCTCTAACGGGAGGTGATTGAACTTCTAATTTAGTCCTGCCTTTTTCAAAGGCCAGCTACATCTTCCTAAAGGGTGATTATTATGAGAATACCGAACTGGTGGAGGCAGAAGAGAGTTGCACAGATGGCAACTTATGCAACAAGTATTTGCATCAGGCTGCTTCAGTCCTTGCTACTGATTGCATGGGAGGTATTTAATAATGCTGTCTTAATTGGTATGGTGTATATGCATGGTTGTTTCCCCTGATATTGCAATAACGTAGTGCGTTTACCCATGGTCGTGATTGATTTTGTATGTATTTTGCATTAAGCTTATCTGAATGATTATTTCCACTAACGGGGGAGCCAGATTTGATTTTGCTCCATTTTACTACTATGTTCTCGCTCTGAAAAATATGTATATGTCTCTACTCTGGAATTCAGAAATTTTCTCCTATTATTCACACAGATGGCATGGAAGCTGATTTGTCCTGCGTAGATGTTTTGAAGGAGCCTTATTTTTCAAGAAAGCTCTTACGGCTTATTGGAATTCTATCCAGCTTCAGGTTGGGTTTTTCTTGCTCTAAACATGTGACAACAAAAATATGTTCAGCTAGAAAACCTCAAGAAATGTAATTGATTAAGTGCATCTACATTTTCTAATGATCATAACATTTTGAAGTCAAAAGTAAGAAGTGTCAATAGGCAACTGAAATATCGGCATCCGATAATTGCCTTGAAAGTCTCCTAAAGGTGTCTCCAAAAATTTAACATGAAATGCACAACTGTTGTACCCTGTCCCAGTTACATAGGCTATATGGTTATCCTAATCATTTTTATATGGATTGCTTCCATGTTCACAGCGTAGCATCATCGATTGCTGCTGATGTCAAAGCTTTACATATTCCTCCATCTAAAATTGAACGTCAAATTTGAATGATGAGTTGACTTTTAGTGTAACAACTTCAAGCCCACACTTGTAAATATTTTGTGCTTTCACATTTCAATTTTCCATACATTCACAATTCATGATCTTTTAGAAGCTAATTTGGTTCTTTACATATCTACTATGAATTGCATGCTAAAAGTATGCATGATTGATACACATGACTGCTTCTTTGATGTGCAGTCAGTCAAGATACATAAAAGGTCCTTGTAAATAGTAATTGTTGAAATTTTTATCACCATATATTTTGGGTATTTAAAACTCGATAAATGTCCAAGTACTTGTACGTTGAAAGTTCTTTTGTTATACTGCTGAAGCAAGAATTTACTGATAGAGGTGGTACGTGTTTATAATAGGTTTTTTTTATGTAAAAGGTTTATGATTACTTAAAAGGAGTACTAAAGAACGCAGGCCAACTCTAAAGTAAATGCATAAATAAATAAGTCTGCATCAAAGATATTTTTCATTTACCACATAAATGAGAATGCTCATATTGGAATTGGCAAAGAGGTCTAACTTTTGTACAAAATTTATAGGATTATGAGTGTAGAAAGTGATGAAGAAGTAAGTTTGAGGTACAAATGCTATACAGGGAATTACCATGAAGAGAAGTAGGCCAAGGGAAGCTCAATGATAATGTGATCAACCAGACTATGGCTTACCAATAAATTGCTAGTATGTTTGTATTTTCTATTAGGGTTCCTCTTGCCTCATAGTTAAACATGATTATGTTTGAAATGGGATGCCTGTGACCATGCGTGCTTATGTTTGAGATGGGATGCTTGTGACCATGCATAATTACATCTTTGTAACTTAGAAACTTTAAAAATCTTCCAGAAACTTATCACTTAGCTGTGGTAGATGTACACTAACAATTGCTTTAAATAAAATTAGAACATGTTATTTAGATGAGATAAACCACAATCTTAGACCTGAAGAATTTTCTGTCTCTTGATTTATTCTGTCTACCCTCTGCTTCTCCAAAAGTGATATTACTAGAAAATTTTCTTTCCCAGTATTACCAGTGTAAGATAGCATGTATTGATAATAAGAAAAAAGCAAAGTTACAACTTAATTCTTGGGTTTTTTTGCAGTTCTAACTCAAGAACCTGATTCTTTTTTGCTGTAACAATCTTACGGAAAGAACTATCTTTCTTTCATTACTTTTCATTTGTGTATTCTTTATGAATTACTAGTCGAGTCCCTCTACAACATCATTCAGCCTATCTTCATTTTTCATGTAGGCTTTTCCTATGGAAATTGATCTGAATCATTTCTAATCTATGTAAACATAATTGTTTGTATCATGCGTAACAGATCAATTTTCTTTACAGGTTACAGCCTGATATGAAATGCATCATATTTGTTAATAGGATTGTCACTGCAAGATCCCTCTCGTATATATTGCGGAATCTAAAGTTTTTAAATTCTTGGAAGTGCGGCTTCCTCGTTGGAGTTCATGCTGGACTTGTTTCACGTAAAAGTACAAACATCATTCTTGAGAAGTTCCGTTCTGGTGAGGTAATGCTACCTTGAGACATATTTTTTCTTCCTTTTATAAGCTGGGAAGAAGATTTTGAATCTAGCACTTGGGTTGCCTAACTCTTGTATTTACACTTTTGGTATAAATGATTCCTCAGAAGGATTTATGGCCCAATTCTGGTCAAAGCCTTACTTTCTAGTTTCCCTATCGACTTATTTTGGCAGCTGAATCTGTTGGTTGCAACAAAAGTGGGTGAAGAGGGACTAGATATTCAGACATGTTGCCTTGTAATACGCTTCGATCTTCCTGAAACAGTTTCAAGTTTTATTCAATCTAGAGGTCGTGCACGTATGCCCCAATCTGAATATGCATTTTTGGTTAACAGGTGATCTTGTGCTAGCGTATGAAAATCCATTTTTTCATTTTGTCATGTAACAAAGTTAAATATCTGATACTCATAAAACTGCAGGGGAAACCTAAGAGAACTCAATTTGATTGAACATTTTAAAAAAGATGAAGCTCAGATGAATGAAGAAATTTCCTTGAGAAAATCTCATACACCAATAACCGACTTTGAGGAGATAACCTATAAAGTGGATAATACTGGGGCCACTATCAGTTCTATATTGAGTATCTCGTTGCTGCATCGCTACTGTTCACAACTTCCTCATGATGAGTATGACCCATTCTTAGTCTTTATTCTTCTCTGTGATGCTCTCTGAGTTGGAGTCATGGTGCTATTCATTTGGTTGACAAATCTTCAGGCGATATAATTTTTATCTGTGTTAGGTATTTCAACCCAAAGCCCCAGTTCTTTTACTATGACGATGCAGATGGAATGGTTTGCAACATAATTCTCCCAGCCAATGCTCCAATTCATCAAATTGTCAGCTCACCACAACCTTCAACAGAGGCTGCTAAGAAAGATGCCTGTTTGAAAGCATGCAAGGCACTACATGAAGTTGGAGCATTGACTGATTATCTTTTGCCGGAGCAAGATGATAAATATGACGAATCGTCTGAGGAGTTATGTGATTCTGATGGCACCGATGGTTAGTTGTCATATTTATGAGTTTCACCATCCTTCTATAGGCTGAAGGTTCTATAATTAGCCTTTGCACTTATTGCAGAGGACGAATCACGAGCAGAACTGCATGAGATGCTTGTCCCAGCAGCCCTTAGGAAACCGTGGCGAGAAGTGGAGAATTCCACTTACTTTTATTCGTACTACATCAAGTTTTGTCCTAATCCTGTAGACAGAGCATACAGAAGGTTTGGTCTTTTTATGAAAGAGCCACTTCCAGAAGAGGCTGGGAAAATGAAAGTTGATCTTTGTTTGGCCCGTGGTAGAATGGTGATGACTCAGCTTATTCCATCTGGAACTGCTAGATTTGACAAAGATGAGGTAAAATTCTTTTCTTTTGTTACACTTCAGCATGATAATGCATATTCTAGTTCTGAATTTGGTGCTTGGAATATACAGATCGCCGCAGCTGAAATGTTCCAGAAAATGTTTCTCAAAATTATTCTTGATCGGCATCAATTTATACCAGAATACGTCTCACTCGAAAATAATGATGTCTACGAGTTGAGTTCCTCAACCTGCTACCTGTTGCTTCCTGTTATCCAGCATGAGGATGATAAAATCTCTGTAGACTGGACACTGGTCAACAGATGTTTGTCATCTCCAATTTTCAGACACCCTGGCATTGGCGGGGGTGATGAGACCTCTCAAGTTAAAAACTATTTGCATCTTGCCAATGGTCAGAAAAGTGTACATGACGTTGTGAACAGTTTGGTGTATGTCCCTTGCAAAGATATATTTTTCTTCATTTCGGATATTTTGCCAGAGAAAAGTGGATACAGCTTGTATAATGACTCAAAAAGTCATGTGGAGCACTACACTGAAATGTAAGTCCTTCCTTGCTCCTGTTTCCTTTGATCTTCAGTTACTGTTCTGCAAAAGTTCTGGATTTTAGGAAAATGGTAATGTATAAGTTACTTGAAATTTCATGTGTTAACTAAATTCTAGCTTTTGTATTAGAATTGGTATGTTAAGTAGAGTTAGCGGAGGAGAGCTAATGTACTCTGAACTGAAATTGCTTCCATGTAAAAAGAACTTGCATCAAGATCATAGTAAGCTCTTAGAATCCACCTGAGGTTTAGTTTGCTTAGGTACATTCATGAAACCTAATGACAACTGCAGTGGATATGAACATAAAAATATTTTACATTAGTTGCAGCGATAATCTCAGTAATTATGCTGTAATTATTTCATTTGTATTTTGGATAGGTGTTGGATCGGTAGTTAGATTCAATTTTCTCTAAACAATTTCCTCTCTTATATTAACTTTGTTCACAAGCATGGATACTTGCTGTTATTACTATCTACATAAACAAATTAAATTAGCTCTTCTCAAGCTTGATGGTTCGAGATCAGAACATTACTATGTTAATTGCGAAACTTCTTTTGAGGTTCACATGCATTCAATTCTCAATCATTTGGTCAGAGTCTGTACCTCAGTTTTGGCATAATATTTCCGAGCTATCTCAGTTTTGGTCCTATAACTTCGGCTTTGTTCACTTTTGGTCTCAATGATTACGGGAATCAAGGACAATAACTTACAATTTTCTCACTTTTCATACTTTTGTCCTGTTGTTAAATATTTGACGGAAATGTCAATGTGATGCTCACGGCCGTTAAGTCAGGGCAGTTTGGAGGAAATGCTAGCATGTAAGAGGCATATGGTTCGGTTTTTGAGGGATTATAACTGCTGATTTTGGCAAAAGAGAGGGAAAATTACAGAATTAGGGCTCCCACCATTCGAGTTCTTCCAAACTTGCAAGAATTGAGCTTCCCAGTTGACAATATGGCTTCAACAAGTGACTCAAATGCTGCTATTGTGGTAAGAAAGCGTAAGAGGTGAGATTTGAAAAAAATCAAGTTCTTCGATTCTCCAGTTGAAAAAAAATTTGGTTCTTCTCCGATTCTCCGGTTGTTTATGATTAAGATGTAGCTGAGATGTGAGAATTGAAAAAGAAAATAGGTTCAGGTTAGAATTTTTCTAGAGAGATTTGGGAAAAGGAAATTTAGGCGTTAGGGCTTTAGGGAGTCTGTTGGCTTAAAAAACAAAGCACATCCCTCTCACATGCCAGCATTCCCTTCAAAATGTCCACTAAGCAAGCATGTGATAATCACATGGCCGTTTCACTTAAATATTTAACGGTAGGACGAAAGTGAGAAAAAATGTAAGTTATTGTCACTTTATTGGGACCAAAAGTGAACAATGACTAAGTTATGGAACCAAAAATGAGATTTTCCTTATCTATGCACTTCTTTGTAGTATATTTGTCCCTGGCAGTAATATCTTCTTCTGCACTTTGTGATGGTTCAAATTTTACTTCATAGGTTTGATATTCATCTTTCATACCCTGATCAACCCCTTTTGAAAGCCAAACAGCTTTTTGTTTTGGACAACTTACTGCGAAAGAAGAAACATTCAGGTATAGTTTCTTTTTGTGTTCGACTGTCAATCATATACTGTGAATTAAATTAAGCTTGTCAATATGCATAAGGTACTTTTGTTTCTTAATGATCTAAATATCTAATTGATATCTTCTTTTGGAGTTTGAATGCAGCAGTGGTGGGTTATACTAGGTAGGATAATAAATTGGCAGAGCTTTTTCACTGTATACCACTTTTCTTGTTTAGAGAAATAAGAGTTTAATGTGTGTGAAGAGTTTTCAAATCCAAGATTGGGGTAATCAAATATGCCAAACTGCTTATGAGACAAACCTTAGCCATTTTAACCTGTGTTATAGCCCAAGGATTCCAGGCGAACACCTCTTCTGAAACACTGGAAACAATTGTTTTAAAATTTTTCTGAGCTTTTGAGCTAAATTGACCATTGACCAACTAATAGCCCTCATTCTCTGATGTGCTTAGACGATGTAAAGAAACAATGCAGTATTGTTATAGTGGTCAATGGCCAAAAGTAGAATTTTCCTATGTGATTTCTTGACAACAGCTTTGTCTGAAGAACATGATTCAACATTAGCTAAGTGCAGGAAGCTTTAGAGATGTTACCTAACTGATCATACTTTCCTGCTGTACAATAATCCTGGGCCCGGAAGATTGCCTAACTTAACTGTAATACTTGCTGCTACACAAAGGCAGCTGCAGAAGCAGAGAATTTGTGGGTATCAAACTGGATTATTTTGTGCATGTATATATATATATATATATATATATATGTATTTATGCCAAATGAGAGAAAAACACCAAGATGTTTGTGCATGAGGGCAAACGTTTGGCATGTTTTGGCCCATCCAGAGATGGGCTGAAAATGAAACCAAACAAAGCGCTGCGGAATTGGATAGGCTATGTTAAGCTCGGATCTAGCTAAAATGGCTTGCTGTAGGCCTAATGCTTCCATCATCACAAAGCTGTCACCTGATTTTGCTTGTTGATGACTTACATGTCCTGCACATGTTATTCCTGTGTATGCTTCTCAAATATCCTGGAAGATAAAGCTCCCTCCATCTTATTTTGGAGAGGAATCAGTTAATCGTGCTGTCCTTTTGGATAGGACATGCTGCTCACAGTTTGTTTGGTGCCTGCTGAGTTAACAGGTGTACTATGCCAAGCAGGCTGCCTTCCTGGTTTAAGAAAGCAATATGTAAAACCTTTTGTCAACAATTAACTGGTTCATAAAAGCAATATGTAAAAGAATTTGTAAACAGTATGTGCCTGTATTCTTGGCATTAATTGCTTTGTCTACATGTGCATGTTCACATTTGTATATTTTGCGAAGGCTGATTTTCTTTCCCTCCACACTTTACTTACGTATTGGTCATGTTGGCTTATTTGTTTGCTGATATTTAGAAGAATGGCGAGAGAAAGAGGAACACTTCATTGAATTGCCTCCCGAAATTTGTCAGTTGAAAGTTATTGGTTTTTCAAAAGATATTGGAAGTTCATTGTCCCTGTTACCATCAATTTTGCACCGACTTGAAAGCTTTCTTGTGGCCATTGAGTTGAAGGAGAAATTGGTTGCTTCATTCCCTGAGGGAGCAGAAGTTACTGCTGAACGTGTAAGATTCATATTAGGATTGGTCTGTCAATTTTTTATTAAGTTAGATAACTTAGTAGGTGGGTTCTTCCACCGTTAAATTATCTAGTGCAAGATGTTCTTTTTTCTGTGACTACACACATTTGTAATGTGCTGATGATTAACTTGAAATTGGATCAGATTCTTGAAGCTCTCACAACAGAAAGATGCTATGAACACTTTTCTCTTGAGAGGCTTGAAGTGCTTGGAGATGCATTTCTCAAGTTTGCAGTTGGTAGACATCTTTTTCTCAAGCATGATGCCTTAGATGAAGGACAACTAACTAGAAAGCGTTCCAACATTGTCAACAATTCTAATTTACTCAAGCTGGCGACAAGGAACAATTTACAGGTAAATGCTCCGCATGTGCAGAAATAAGTTGATTTTTCAGGTCTAATACACTTTTTGATGAATCTGGCGGTACGAGTAGTTGCTATTTTTGACATGACTTGTAATTTCTTCTTACAAAGATATAGACCACATAGTTACCTTGATTCTTTTCACTGAAAAATATATTATACTCCTTGAATTGTCCATTTTGGATTGAAATGGAGTTTTGGGTATCTTCACAGTTTTTTTTTTAAAAGTAGTGATGAAAAATTAGTCAAGTTGCATCTTTATGCTAAGCGTGTGGGTACTTTGGCAGGAAGAATTTGATTTTTAAGAAATGAGATATCATCACCTGATTCACATCCCAAAGTGGAAATAGGAGCATTTTTTTGGGAAAAGTGAGTATTGTTAAATGTTATCCATTTATCATGGATAATTTGGTTCTGGAAAATAATTACCTTTCAAATGTAAAGAATGTGAAATGCTGAAATTATCCTCAAGTCTTAACAACTCCTCGTGCTTTGGTTCAGTAGTTCTCAAGCATGAATTTGAGCTTATAACTAAGGGATTTAAATATGGTTGACTGTGTAATACCCCTCTGGTATAGTTTTCTTGTTATAGACATTGCAGCAAAAAGATCTATAGCAGGATTTATACTTGGTCAAAACTCGAAGCAATGGTGGATAAAGTAAAGTACAAAAGTAGCAAACATCCAGTGACATGCCTATGGCAAACCTATAGAGGCTTGGTAATTGAAAGAAACCAGGGCCCATATATTAATACAACTAAACAACAAGAAAAAGGGTAACTCATGTTTCCTAAGGATAAAAGATACTTGACCATACAAAAACGATGATGTCTTTGTTGCATATGGTGAAAAAATAGAAAAATGGACAAGGGTAGAAAATTCTTGACTGAATATATAACTGATAGTTTTACTTGTCTGTCAAATTGCATATGAAATTAGTAGGTCTTGAATAATGGTAAAAAGACTACAAACCTATGTATGATAATGGAAAAAGGAATAATAGACAATGAAAAGGAATCTCCAACATAAAGTTAACACTTAAGTTTCACTATTTTACGCTTTTGTTATAGTCCTTGTTATAGTTCTTTGTGGTGTTATAAGTCTCATTCTAATTTGATTTGATGATATAAGTTAATTAACCATAGTATCATGGGGGCGAATAATTTGGCTCTCCTTGTTTGAACAAATTCTCTTGCATATGCATATCTATCTTCCCCTTGGAGCTATGGGTTGCATAATTCATTTAACTTGAATTGCTTCATTTGTTTAATTTTAAGATTATATAGCTTAACAAAACAAAGAGATGTTCTTCATGATTTATGTCTACTCATGTCATGAACTTGGTTAATAAAAAAAATTTCAGATTCGGGACATTGTGAAAGACAGAAAAGGTGGGGCATTCAAATTTTAATATTTGTGAAAATGCTTGTCAATGGTATTTTTTGGTTATTTTTTTATCCTGTTCATTTTAACAAAAAATATATCTCAGGTATATATACGCGATCAGTCATTTGAGGCTGACCAATTCTTTGCATTTGGCCGTTCTTGTTCTATAAGTTGCAACAAGGAAACTGAGAAAACAATTCACCCTCGGAGTTATGACAAGAAAAATAGTGCAAATGCCGAAGTAAGATGCAACAAATGTCATCACTGGTTGCATAACAAGACTGTTGCAGATGTTGTTGAGGCACTTGTTGGAGCTTTTATAGTTGACAGTGGCTTCAAAGCTGCAACTGCATTTCTTAATTGGCTCGGCATAGAAGTAGATTTCATGCGTTCGGAGATTGATAATATCTGCTCTGCTAGCAAGGCATTTCTGCCACTTGCTGATCAGATGGATGTTAATGCCCTTGAAGATCTTCTAGGATACAAGTTCGCCCACAAGGGTTTGCTCATTCAGGCCTTTGTTCATCCATCTTTCAACAATCATTTGGGAGGTTGTTACCAGGTATGCACTAATGTCCAAGTCCAACCCACTCTGAATTGTTAAAATTTCTAATTGTTGGTGCCTAATATATGTTGGATTGCTTGAACCAGAGACTTGAATTTCTTGGAGATGCTGTCTTGGATTATTTGATCACTTCCTATCTGTATTCGGTGTATCCGAACTTAAAACCAGGCCAGTTAACAGATCTAAGATCAGTATCAGTGAACAACATTTCATTTGCTGATGTGGCTGGAAGATGGTCCTTTCACAAATTTATTATTTGCGATTCTAGTGTTCTCCGTGAAACAATGACCAAGTATGTGAACAACATTGGAAGCTCAGCAACAGGGAAAGGGCGCATTGAAGAGAAAACTTGCCCAAAGGTTCTTATTTTCTGCTTGATTTGCCCATATACACAACAAGACTATTCCTTATTCATCTGATATCTTTGGCTTAAATTGGACCTTTTTTGGTCCTGTTTGTGTGATTGATGATTCTGCTTGATAAGTTGATAATTCTTCGGAGTAAGATTCTAGCATTAACATCCACGGTACCTTATTTTATGAGCCCCCCTGTGTTGAAATATGAAAATGGTGACACGTGGATCCTTAATATATTAATATTGTACCTCTGTCTTCTAGAAATATATTCTGAACATGGCATGTGTAATGTTCTCTGGAGCATATATACTGCAACACAACTATTAGGCCCAAAAACTCTTTCAGTTTGACACTGTTTTATTTTCTCACAGATTTTCTAAAATCTTATATCATAAAAATTCTTATACTGTCTGATTTTTTGCAAAATGAGTTTATGAACCAAAATGTTGGAGATATCTGAAATTCTCAAATCAAACTAAATATGCTATCGTGACAGAGGGATTAACTCCTGTATAAGTAATTGCTTGTACATGAATAAAGTATTGTGTACAATTACTGTTCATGTTATTCTAAGTGAATTCATTGGGTAATTGTTTGCCTTCTATTGAACTACTAAAACTTTTCTTCATTCTAATAGAAGCAATTGCAACTGATTCTGTTGTAATTCAATTGTGTTCATTCAGGCTCTTGGTGACTTGGTCGAGTCTTGTATGGGCGCCGTATTTCTTGACACAGGATTCGATTTGAACCATGTTTGGAAGATAATGCTGTCCTTGCTGGACCCTATTATTAGTTTCTCGAAGCTGCAAATGAATCCTCTTAGGGAACTTCATGAACTCTGCCAATCCTATAACTGGGAGGTGCAGTTTTCTTCTTCAAAGAGAGACGGAAAATTCATAGTTGAAGCTAAAGTGGATGAAGGAAAGGTCTGTGCCACTGCTTCAGCCACCAACATCAGCGGAAAGGTTGCCAGGAGAATGGCTGCAAGACAACTATCCGAGTGTCTGAAGGTGATTCTTTAGAATACAATTTGGTGCTAATTGTATTAGTTCTCACATTTTTCTGCTTTCTTCTACACTGAGCTGTAACAGTAAATCCTTCCCTTTTTTTCTCTTTCGGATATATATACTTTATTGTTTTTTCTTTATTTTATATTCTCCTCAAGAGTTATTTGATTTTACCATAAAATTGATTATGTGCAAAGTCGGGCCATTGCCTTCTAATCTTGGTCCCTTCTTCTCATTGGCTCTCATGGTGTAGGCTCAAGGTTACAAATCCAAAACAAAGTCACTGGAGGAAGTGCTTAGAAAAAGTAAAAAGATGGAAGCTGAATTGATCGGATATGATGAGAAGCCATGTTATGGAACTGCTGAATTTGGTGGGCTGAAACTGCTGGAAAATTCTCAAAGTGATCATGATGTAAAAGTGTATGCTCTTAGTGAGACATCAACCAGTAAATCTCGTACCATTCCCAAACCTATCAGGGATCGTCCTTTTGCACACGAAGCTTCAGAATTCCACAACATTAAAAGTAACGACTACATAATTGATTCACCTGACATCCATCTAACTAATGGCTGTGATGCTGATCCACAGGGAACAGGTACCAACTTTTGAGAGCTTGGTTTTCGATTTTATCACATTCTCTTACTCAAAATAATATCTTAGGTGCTTCTCTGACTGTGTCGGCAAAATCACGTCTCTATGAAATATGCGCTGCTAACTGCTGGAAACCACCTCTTTTTGAATGTTGGAAGGAGACGGGACCAAGCCACATAAAGGAGTAAGTTATCAGCTACGACATTATATTCCGTGTATCATTTAAAAATGTTAAACTCATTTTTCTTGCGTGATGCTGCGAATAGAAAACATGACGTTTCTCACGTACCAAAGAAAAAGCAAATTTGGAACATTTGATAGACTTTGGATTTGGATTCACCATAACATAGAATATGCTCTGAAAAAAAAAACCATATTTCTGCTACTAATGCTCTAATTGCTTAACATCTCATGTCACCTCATCTTAATGAGAGAAAGTGAGATAAAAGTAGTTTCACCAAGATGCAGTGGATTCTCATGAGCATATCTAGATAATGGATAAAACGGATGATTACATAGCCTTCTCCTAAGGTTTGTAGTGCCTTAGGGTTGGGAAATAAAACCTAGTACCCAACGTTTGTCTCAATCGAACAAATTGATCCAATAAAATTCACGGAATTTGTTACATCAGCAAAAAACAGTTGAATGAAAATTCATATTTTAATTTACCGGACTTATTATATACTATCGACTAAACATGGATTTTCATCCAACTGTGTAAATTTTGTAAGTTTTACTAACACATAGATCTATTTGTTGAATGGGTACAAATGGGAGAGGGTACTAAGTGTAATTCCCCTAACAACAGGAGCCTACATGTAACTACACCAAGTCTCAGGGAAGGATGGTATCATCATCCCTAGATAAAAGGTTTGAAATGAAGTAAAATTGTGTTAGGATTCGTTAGGTTAAAGTGAGAGAAAAGCGGAAGTGAAAGAGGGTGAGGGAGGGGATTTTCCTTTAAATTGTTTGATATGATTGGAAGGGAAATAAATTTGAAACAATTACCCTTGTTTGATACAGAGAAATTAGATTGAGAAGAAAAGATTAATTTTTGTATTTTAGTGATTAACCCGTTTTCTTTATTTTGTATTAGAAAATAAACAAGTTAATGTTATACTAAAAGAATTTTTAGTATATAAAAAATTGGATAACCTATTAATAAAAATATTCATCAAACAAGAACAAGGATTTTTTATTAATAAAAATATTCATCAAGTAAATATTGTTCATTTATTCTAAAGTTTCAATTAAATAAAATGAAAATTACTAACAATTCCCTCAAATAAAGAAATTAAATTCAAATATCAGCACTTTTTTGGTGATTCGGTTATCTTTTTAAAAGATTATGTACCAATATGATCAGCAGGAATGAGAAAAGAATTGAAAGAAAATTAAGTATATGGATGATAGAGTAAATTAAAATAAAATATATATTTTTTGGGTGAATAGCAATTTACCCCTTATACTTTTTCAAATGAAGCAATTTAACTCCGTCTAAGAAGGTAAAAAATTGCTTCATTTTAAAAAATATAGGGAGGTAAATTGTTGTATTTTAAAAAACATAGAGAGGTACAATGCTATTTGTTTTCTCATAGGGAGTAATTTGCTTATTTGCAGTATCACAAAGGATTGTTTGCATCTTTTCCTATTTTTTTGTCTTCTTGCCTTATGCATTCACTTTTCTATCCAATTGTGGACATAAACGAAATTAGACTCCGGAGAGGTTTCATATACATCCAGTTTGACTTCTCCTCCGTTTATTCTCCCTAACCAAACACCAAATTTATTCTTATACATTCATTTCTACTTCCACTTTTCTTATACATTTGCTTTTTACCCAACCAAATAAATCTGTAGCTGAGATAGATGAAATGTGATGATCAGGGTTTATATATTTTCATTTTTTCAACTAGTCAAATCTATTTTGCAAATAAAATTGTCTTCTGAAGAAAGTATTTGATACGATGAGACGAGATCCCAACTTTCTAGCACGCTTGAGTTTTTTTTTTTTTATCGTTAGAGTTTCTTCTCAACCACATTTCAGTGAGTATCTCAACATCGGCTGACCGTTCATTCTTGCAGATTCATTTTCAAGATTGTGATGGAAATTGAAGAACTGCCAAACCAGATATTCGAGTTCTACGGAGAACCTCGAATGAGGAAGAAGGATGCTGCTGAGCATGCAGCACAGGGCGCGCTTTGGTACCTAAAGCAAGAAGGGTATATTTGGGATAAAAAGCTGGACCGCTGAGACTATAACACATTAACCTGTACTTGCTTACTATTCCGTGGCTGTTATATATCCCTAATGATTGTACAAAGTGTGTGTACATAGGTATACATACGTTCTGTATATGAACTGCGTTATCGTAGGGCAAACTTGAAACTATAGCTTCCTTGTTGCTGGCTACTTTGACAGTTCACTACTAATTGCAGTCTTCCTTACATGTACTTGAGTTCTAAATATTAACGTTGTCGCCTCATCTTGCATGTAATATGGAGCGGCAAAATTCTTGTTTGGTCGAATTTAAATTAATTACATATTTGCTATGTCAATGGTGCAGTTCCACTTCCACAATTCAAGGAGAGTGATTACACATGTCATGTGGTTTAGGAGGGGAAAATTGTAAAATACCTCCCCGTGTTATAGGAAAATTGCTAAAAAGTAAAACCTTATGATAGACAAAAAAGATTTCCTATAATTATAAACCCTGCAAAAAAAATCCCCTCTAGTACAAAAAAAAATGGAGTGTTGCCTACACGCATTAGAAATAAGAGTGGTATGACATTTTGACATATTTTCAGCCTTTGACTTTTTCTTTATGGATAAAATTACCCCCATCCTATATAATTACCCAACTTTTCTTGTTTTTGGTTAATTCTTTACTTCTTTTCATATTTTACTAAACAATTAATATTCATCGATAATCATATGTATAATTATTATTACATCATATTAAATTATTATACACATAAAAATATCAATTGTTAAAATGAAAATGCGTAATTTTATTTCTAAATATTATTAGTTGATTTAATTTTGTGTTGAATATGTTTTGAAATTGTATTATTTATATAAATTAAGTAAATAAATTTTAATTCTTTAATATAATTATGTTTAAACTAAAAATACATAATTAATTTGATTCATTATATTACAAAATTTAAAAAATACAACAAAAAATTAATTAATTAATTTTTCAAAAGAAAAGAAAATAGAAAATTGCAACTGCATCGTCTTTCCCAAGTTTCCTTCTCCACCTCCCCATCGCCTCTGCCTGTTCGCCGCCACCTCTCCAGGCCGCCTCACCTCTCCCTCCACTCCGTGAACACTCACCACCCAGATCTAGCAATGACATGCATCGTCACCCCGCCAAAATCTGGGTGGTGATGTCTTTGTCGACTAAATGGTGACTGCCAATGAAGGTGGAGCGGTGTGTGTATATATTACTTATATATGTGTATTTTTTATACATATATATGTAGAGATATATATACATATATAAATATAAAATATATTTTTAAAATACATAAAATTTTTGCACCTTTTATTTTTATCTTTTGAAGATCAAGGGCAATTAAAAATTTATTAGATCCTACGGTTTTGATGTAATCATAGGAGATCCAACGATTATTATAATTACTATAATTTATATTACATAAGGGTATAATGAAAATTTCAAAAAAAAATTAACGTCGTTAAGTAAAACAAATGACAAGAGGAGCGTGTGCAGGATTTTAAAAAAACACAGAGTTTTTTTTTTATCTATACTTTTAGGACAAAATGCATGTTTTAGAAAGTATGCAAAAAATACCCTCGTGTTTTTAAAATAGGTTTAACATCCCTCTTGTTTCGTTTTAGTTAGCAAAAAACCCCCATTTTATCAACTAACGGGAAGTGGAGGAGACGCGCGTCTACTGCGTTTTGTAGTCATTTTTTGCAGTTTAAATTCATATTTAATGACACTTTGGACTAAAATACCCCTCTATGGGTCTATATAACATACATAGGGCTTTTTAGCTTGTTTTTGTGTGTTCCTTTTGCCATTTCTCACCTTAAAAAATAAATTAAAATTTTGCCAGGTGCCGTCCGGAAGAATTTTCGATGGTCAATGGTATCATTCGAATCCTCTCTTCCAGAAAAACATTTTCATACCTTCAATTTGAGTTTTCATCAATCATAGAGAGTGTGCTCAAGTCACGACCTTCGAATATGTTTTTCATCGATTCGTCTCCGTCCGATCGAATCTCGGTCTCCAACCACCACCATCAGACTCGTCTCTTCAAAATGATTCTAGCGAGATCGGCATCACTCAATTTGGTAAAGAATTTACAAAGATACGATGATTTTAATAATTTTTTAGCGCCGGCGACGAGAATGAAGTGGGGTGGGGGGGGGGGGGGGGCTTACGGGGTAGGGTGGGTAGTTAGTTTTTTTTGAAATATATAATAATAATATATTTTTAAATTTTAAATTATTTATATATTATATAAGTTAAATAATTTGTTGAATCTAAATCTTTTATTTTTTTAAAATCTAACGGTTGAGATTAATTGATTAGATCTAACGATCAATATTTGATCAAAGAAGATCCAACGGTCATTAATATAAGAAATTTGTTGAATCTAAACCTTTTATTTTTTTAAAATCTAACGGTTGAGATTAATTGATTAGATCTAACGATCAATATTTGATCAAAGAAGATCCAACGGTCATTAATATAAGAAATATATATAACAAGTAAGGGTATAACGGTCACTTTTTAAAAAATTAACACCGTTAGTTGGATTTAACGGAGAGGGGGCGATTGAGCTGAGTTTTACAAAACACAAAGGGGCTTTTAGCCTATTCTCATAACAAGAGGGTTTATTTTGCAGACTTTATAAAACACAGGGGGATTTTATGCATTTTGTCCGTACTTTTAACACAAGGGTTTTTTTATCTGAATTTCTATAACATAGGAGGATTTTATGCAATTTTGCCGATTTAGGAAGGGTAAAATTCATTTTCATCCTTGACTTTCCAATTCAATTTAAAATTCATCCATATCTTTTCAATTAATTTCAAATTAGTCCCTCCAACAATTTTTCAACATTAATTTTGGTGAAATTATATAATTTTTCTAAATTACCCTTTATAAGTTTTACCTTATTAATATAACGGTCCCTCACATTTAATTTCTAGCGCAATTTACTCCCTTGTATATAGATTTATATAGAGAAAAAAAAAACCTAATATTTCTGTCAAAATAGTTTTGCATAAAAGAATTCAATTTTTTCAAGGAAAAATATATTTTATCAAAAATAATATTTTTGTCAAATACTTTTACATTTAAGAAATTATGTTTGTCAAAAAATACCTTTAGTATGGAGAAAAAACTGATAGTTTTATCAATATATATATATTTAGTTTTTATGATATTAATTTATGGACCAATTTATTCTTGTAACATATTTATTATATTTTTATTCATTTTCTAAAATTAGTTTTTAAGTCAATAAAGAATATTTAATTTTAATCATATTTCAAAAAAAGAATATGTTATGATATATTTCTTTTCAAAATGAACTCTTAACAATATATGTTAGATGCACAAATTACATTCTCATAGATGAGAAATCCTGCATTTTGTTATATGAAAATAGTTAATAATTCAAATAATTTATTAGCTAAAAACTAAAAAAATACATATGTAATTGTTTCAGTTTAGTCAATCGAGTTTGGATAATAATTTTTCTAATAGAATTGTGAGTAATTAGTACCAGTAAGTGTGTCACATGTTATTATGTTCATAATTTTTAAAAATAAATTATTATTTTTATATATAAATTGTATTTTTAATTTTGTAGAGTAAAACAGTACCTAAAAAATATATATTAATATATAACGTTGGAGAAATCAAAAACTGCACAAAAAAAAATAACTATCAAAAGATAATTATGAATAATCATAATAAATGGAAAAATTAAAAATAAATAAATAATTTAAAATTTTTATAAATAAATGACAGGCTAAAATTGAATGACACACTACAAAAATACTCTTATTTAATAATAAAGTACATATGTTTTCATATATGGATTCGATGCTAAATCTAGGGAATGGATGTGACTTGTGAGAAGAAAGTATACTTGGATTATACATTTTTCTATTTTTTCCACTAATTTTATATTATTTATACTTGACATTACTTTTAGGCAAAATTGTAAAATTGGTCTCGTAAATATGGGGTGGTAAAATTGGGACCGTAACTATACAACTGGCAATTTTAGTCCTATAAGTATTGATTTTTTGACAATTTTGGTCGGACAAAAAACATGGCGGAGAGATTTGAGGTTTAGGGTTCTGACGTCCATGTGTGCAACTTAAACACCTAGGAGCTTGCGTGGCTAATGATGTGGCTTCTTATTCCTTCCTCACTGTTTCCCAAGCCATCCTCTCTCGCTCCACCGCCCCACGCCAAGCCTCCTCTCCCAAGATATCGACATAAAAAATTTGGTATTGTGATGTCGCAAATCGTTATTTGTGAGTGAAAAATAATATTTTTTTTATTTTTTATGTATTACAGTAGATAAATACTATAGATATATAGATTAGAATATAAATTTGAATAGAAATGGTTAAACAATACATAAGAAATATTTTGATAATTTATAAAATTAATATCACAATGTAAGTAACGGCTCTTTGTGAGTAAAAATAGAGTTTTCTTTTTATTAGTATAAATTAGTATAAACATAAATGACTAAGCAAACAAACACTTTTTTAAGTTTTAGCATAAAAATACCTATTTAAATATTTTAATAATTTATTTCCTTTTTTACCCTTACAAGTAGTTTTTTCCCTCTCGAATCCTGCACGTGCTCGTCACGTGATCCAGCATTTCCCGCCAAATTGTTCCCGCCAAAAGCCCCTATTGTCCCCATATCCCCAAACCCTCCAAGTCCCTCTTTCACTGACCATTTTTACGCACTGACAGAACTGAGAGAGAGAGAGAGAGAGAGAGAGAGAGAGAGAGAGAGAGAGAGAGATGTCTGGTTGGGACGAGGGAGGCGTTTACTACAGCGACCAGGCGCAGTTCCCTCATGGAGGCGGCGGAGACCAGGCGGATACGGCTAACCGCCACACGGCGCTGCAAAAATTCAAGGAATTCATAAGGAATTTCCAGCACAAGAGCCAGCCCAATGTGTTTCCTTACAGAGAGGCTCTTTTGTCCAACCCCAAGTTCCTGCTTGTCAATCTCGCCGACCTTATCTCCTACGACCCCGACCAGACCCTCCCTCAGTTCCTGCGACAAAACCCAGCCGACTATCTCCCACTTGTAAGCAAATAAACCCTAATGCCCGCTTGATTTAATGTATGTATGGTCTTGATTTCTGGCCTGGTTGACAGTTCGGTTAGTGTGCTACAGAGAACGGAAACTAGTTTTAGGTTATAACACTGCACAGAGTGTAGAACAAACAATTCAGCTACTTGACACATGTATCAAAATGAAAAGATTGCCGCCCAAAACTTGTTTGTCTCAGTTAAATATGCGATTACATTGAAGAAGAATTTAGTTAAGTGATCTGTTTGATTCACTTATACGATCAGTGGATGGACAAGAAAGTGCATTTTATTTGATAAACTCTAATACAGAAATATATTTCTATCAGATTTACAAGTATGAACAATGTCTCTGCATTGAAATGCATATAATCTAATTTTTTCCAAGCATTTGGTACACGAATGTTATAATTCTAGAATATTGGTGTACTAATATTTTTCACCTTCTTTTCTTGTTTGTGAAAATAAACCAGTTTGAAACTGCGGCAGCGGAAGTTCTGGCAGGTCTTAGATCAAGGGTAGCTGGAGACACTGGAGAAATGGAAGAGCCAGTGCCTGGGGATGTGCAAGTGTTATTGAGGTCAGAGCAGGATCCTGTTTCAATGCGGGCACTAGGGGTTAGTAGGTTTACCTCAAGTTGGGTTCTTTTACCTCGTTTAGAGTACATTTTACTGAAATCTTGCTCTCTGCAAAACGGCATGCAGGCACAATATATTTCAAAACTGGTAAAGATATCTGGGATTGTCATAGCAGCATCCAGGACTAAAGCTAAAGCTACATATGTGACACTGTTGTGTAAGAATTGCAAGAATGTAAAGCTTGTTCCTTGTCGTCCAGGGCTTGGTGGAGCTGTTGTCCCACGATCTTGTGATCACAACCCTCAGGTTCTCATTGGATGCATTAGTTTGGACTTTATTTTCTTTGTTTAGTTTTATTTGAATGTCATATTAATTGATTGCACATTTTGCAGCCTGGTGAAGATCCATGCCCAATTGATCCGTGGGTTGTGGTTCCAGATAAAAGCAAGTATGTTGATCAACAGACACTAAAATTGCAGGAAAACCCTGAGGTGAGGAGTTTTTAATCTACTGCAGATAAAATATTGTTAATCCTGTTGGTGATTTTTGCTTGGATAGTTTTGCAATCTTATTCTTGTCAACATCTGTAATCTTTTTGTTTTCTCAATTTAAGGATGTCCCCACTGGAGAGTTGCCAAGAAACATGCTTCTATCTATTGATCGCCATCTTGTGCAAACAATTGTACCTGGAACAAGATTGACGATTATGGGGATATACAGCATCTTTCAAGCTGCCAATTCAGCAACTTCGTAAGGATTTACGAGTTGAATGTTTTGAGAATTACTATAACTTGCATAGTTGCTAATTTATGCACCTTGGACTATTCGAGCAGTCAAAAAGGAGCAGTAGCTGTTAGGCAGCCCTATATTCGGGTTGTTGGATTAGAGGAAACTTCTGAGGCTAATTCTAGGGGGCCCACCAACTTCACCAGAGATGAGGTAACTATATGAAGATTTCATGAAGGCTTTCTGTAACTGAGTAGATATTATATCTCGGGTCAAATGTAATTTACCCTCTGTGTTAACCAAAAAGAACAAAAAACACCCCCGTGAAAGAAAAAGCAGTAATTTATCTCTCGGTGTTTTCCAAAAATGAGCAAAAAGCTCCCTCACGCTAGTTCGTGGATTGCATGAGCCTTTTTTTGTTTAGTTTTCTTTAATTTTTTATAATTTTTTTAATTTCAATTATAAAATTACATCTATAATCTTATTTAAAGACCGTTGGATTTGATTTGAATCTATTGTCGAAATTAACTAGTCGATCAACTATGTGAATTTTACTTTATCTAAAATTTTCAAATACATAAATTAAAATTAAATTATATATTTATATATATACAGTTAAAATATATTTAAGTATATGCATAAAGCTATATATACACAAAGATATATATAAATTTATATAGATACATATTGGGGGGAGGAGGAGGCGCCGGCAACGGCCCGGTGATGGGAGCAGGAGATAGATCTGAAAGGAGGGGAGGTGAGGTGAGGGGGAGACGCAGGGGGAGGGGGCGATGGCTGAGGAGGAAGGGGGAGACGAGGGGGAGCAACGGGGAGAAGGCGGGGGAAGGAGGAGGCGCTGCGAATTAGTGAAGAAGAAAGAAAAAGAATTAAAAAATAATATTACTATTACATTTTAATATATTAAATGAATATATATTTCATATATAAAATATATATTAATATTTATATATATATATTAACATGTTGTATTTTATACATATTTTAATGCTTAATATCAAGTAAATCGCACACCTGGCGTTTGGAGTACCGCTGTCCTCGGGGTTTTATTTGCTCCATTTCTAAAAACACGTGGATAAATTACTATTCTTTTTGTAGGGCGATTTATGCACATTTTGTATATCACGGGGCGGGGGGTAATTGCATTTTTCCCAGTATATCTCTACCATATTAAGACTTGTTTCCGAAATAATTTTAAACCTTTTCCAGGGAAAGACTCTCATGTTAACTTACTGTACTATCTCAGATCGAAGAATTCAAAAAATTTGCATCAGATAGTAATGCATATGCTCAAATATGCTCCAAAATTGCTCCCTCAATATTTGGCCATGGTGATGTGAAGAAGGCTGTTGCTTGCCTTTTGTTTGGGGGATCAAGGAAGGTACAGTATTAACTGGGATTTTGTTAATAAAGCTACTTTATTAGTTCAATTTCTTGAAAATAGTTCCCTTGGAGCTGCAGACTTTGCCTGATGGTGTAAGATTAAGAGGTGATATCAATGTTTTGCTCTTGGGGGATCCATCCACAGCCAAATCACAGGTTAGTGCAGCTTTGCTTATTCTGTTATCTGTATGTTTGGATGATCACATAATCTGTGCTCGACTATATGAACTTAATTTTAGGATTTGAAGACTGTATTGCGTGCCCTCTTTGCTTTAAACAACATAATAAATAAAATAAGTTGTTGCTGAAGTTGGGTGTGTTTTATTGTGGTAGTTTCTCAAGTTTGTTGAGAAGACTGCTCCAATAGCTGTATATACTTCTGGAAAAGGCTCATCCGCTGCTGGTCTGACTGCTTCCGTAATTCGTGACAATAGCTCAGTAAGTTGCATACCTGTTAATGTATAAGGAGGTGCACGATGTCTTATATGTTGTTGCTTTAGTTTTTAGTGAGCTTGTGGCCCCCGTTTGTACTTTAAATGATGTTTTCATGGTTCTTACCTCAATTCAGCGGGAGTTTTATCTGGAAGGAGGTGCCATGGTCTTGGCAGATGGTGGAGTTGTCTGCATTGATGAATTTGACAAAATGAGGGCAGAGGACAGGTGATTTCTTTATAAATGGATTGACATAAGAATTACGCATCCCTATCTGTATTTTAACTTACAGATCGAGTCCTCAAATTATTGTATCTGTTTTGCAGGGTTGCCATTCATGAAGCGATGGAGCAGCAAACTATTTCCATCGCTAAAGCAGGAATAACAACAGTTCTGAATTCAAGGACCTCTGTGCTTGCTGCAGCCAACCCTCCATCTGGGCGTTATGATGATCTCATGGTCCACTGATTGTTTTTGCTTCATCATGTATCCAGCTCCAAGCTTTTTGTACTGTCATAGGATCTAACAGGAATCATTTTGCTTTTCAGACGGCTCAAGACAACATCGATTTACAGACCACAATTCTTTCAAGATTTGATTTAATTTTTATTGTGAAGGATATCAGAATGTATGCACAAGACAAGGTACACAAATGTTGGATCACTTCAGAGAACATGTTCTCCCACATCCTTTTTTGGACTCCACTTGAGAGCAACTCAGTGTGGAGTTTCTCTTGACAACACTGATTATTTATTCCATTGAAAAATCAAATCTTTCATGGACTTACATTAAGGCCGACACAACATGGATGCCTTTCAAATGTGTCTATTGAACATGGAGTTGATTGTAACTCAGAATGCTCTAAGCCACTAACACAGCTCCCTTTGAGAAAGCCAAGTAGCAAGAATAGCATCATCTAATCAGACACTGTCTGTTTGCAGAATATTGCCAGCCATGTCATCAAGGTTCATGCATCTGCTGATGCAGCAAGTAGTGATGCAAAGCCTTCCAAAGAGGATAACTGGCTGAAAAGGTCTGCAGTGATTCTCTTTTTTGCCCATAATGGTTGTGTATATGATGTTGGGTTGCCTTGCCAAAGTAATAATTTTTTCTGCACAGGTATATACACTATTGTCGAACCGAGTGCCACCCACGTCTGTCAGAGTCTGCAGCATCTAGATTGCAAGAGAGTTATGTAAAAATTAGACAGGTAGTCATCCAACCATTTCAAATGGTAGTGAAATAGATTTTATGATTAGCCACTTGTAACAATCTTACTTTAACAGAAGTTAGATTATAACCATATACTTGAAATAGTAAGCTCAATATCCTGAAAATGGTTAGGCCTTCACTACATGTTAATGGTTTGTAAGTTATTTAAGTCATTGCTTATTGTTAGGTTACGGGTCTGCCAATCATTTGGAGACAAGTAACCTTCAACCACTTGGTCTCTTGCTGTGAAATTATAGCATATGACTATGAAGACATGTCCTATTGAGCTTCTTATCAAAATCTCAAATAAAGCTTGTTGAGTGGTTCTTTGACTTTTTGTTGACAAAATTATTGGTAGGAGCTCCTTGTCATGCATAAAAAACTCCTTGACGCTGTCCAAGTGGCAAGAAAAACATTCTGTAAAATAGTAATGGGACATTACTCCACTTCCCCCTGATCTCTTAGGTAATATACTTCTGCTCTGCTGAAGCAGTTTTTCTCCCTTCAGAAAAGGGATTTAGGTAGCTTCCCAAAGCCCGTGAATTTTAGGTGTATTTCACCTTGGATCATGCTTACATTTCACATCACTGCAGTTGATGCAACAACTTTCGAGTATGATTCATAAGTTTCTCTTACTGTATTTGATTCTTGTAGGACATGAGACGGCAAGCAAATGAAACTGGTGAGGCGGCAGTAATACCAATTACAGTGAGGCAGCTGGAAGCTATTGTGAGGTTAAGTGAAGCACTTGCTAGAATGACACTGTAAGTTGATGAACATGATTACTAACTTCCCCATGGTTAAATCATTTTGGGCCTTATTATGCAAAGCTAATGCATTGGTGAATGCTCAAGTATCCATTCTTTTATTCATATATTACGATCAAATTTTATCCAGTTCATACATCATCAAGAAAACTCTGTTTCTCTTCAATCAAATCACATTTTCAAATTATAGGTGCATTTATTGTTACAAGGAATAAAATGAGATTTTACAATTCTTGATTTAGTGTTGATAAAAGTGATGGTTTTTGTGTGTGAGCATTTATTGTTGATTGGGTGAAAACTAGAATGAAATTTCTAGGAATCGACTATTAGAGTTGATCAACTCTCTGCTGATTAGAGACAATGCAGAAATGCATTAGGTATCAACAAAATACTGCTAAAGAAGGAAATACAAACATTTCGGCATAACAGTAATAGTGGGCCACTTCACTGTAATTTACAAGAAAGCTTCTCTTTGCAATGCAAAGTTTCTTAGGAGCATAAAATTTGACGTTATCCATGCTTTAGTTTGGACTTTGTAGTATAATATGCATGTTTACATTTGATCTTGGCATATAAATTTGCTGCTATTAATCAACCATATTTCCAAACTCAGGTCTCATGTTGCAAATGATAACCATGTCATGGAAGCCATAAGGCTCTTTAACAACTCCACAATGGATGCTGCACGTTCTGGAATAAATCAACATATAAATCTTACTCCAGAACTGGCAAATGAGATAAAGGTGAGCATTATTTGGCTCTCTGCTAACCTGGTCCATCCCGATAACTTATGCCATGCTCCTCTTATAAAATGTGCAGCAAGCGGAAACCCAGATAAAGAGAAGAATGGGAATAGGAAGCCATATATCTGAGAGACGGCTGATTGATGAGCTTACCAGGATGGGCATGAATCAATCTATTGTAAGGATAAAAAATCATCTATACTCATTCTAAACAAAACTTTTAATTCTTCTTATGTTTGACATGTACAATATCTAATATGATCATGCATGACGTGTGTGTATGCCAGGTTCGAAGAGCTTTATTAATCATGCATCAAAGAGAAGAAGTAGAGTACAAGAGAGAAAGACGAGTGATTGTCCGTAAAGCTTGAACCCTCGTGCTTGCTGTCCTGTCATCTAAACCGTTCCTGGAAGAATGCTTGTTCATGATGGTTTTTATGTCTCTTGTAAGCAGATGCGGCCATCTGATTATGTATAACACATGTTCGTTCTATGCAATAGCATGGGATGAAGAGGGAAGGGGTTGTACTTGTAATCTAAGGACCATTAGAGGAATGTATGCGACTCACTTGGAGGGAAGCCATTTGGTTATTTCCCAGTTAAGAGATTTCTTGTGAATTTAGTCTTTGCTCTTTGTATATCTAAACAAATAGAACGAGGGTTCAGTTTGCTTAATGGTGATAGCCTGGTACGTTTGGTACAAGGCAATGGTCGTCGTTTTATGAGCTCAACTTTTCTATCCTCATCTTTCTACTTTGATTCGAGTCAGGATAAGGATTAGTTAATGGGTTTAATCAACTTAGAATCAAAATATTTAGCTATATAATTAAGAACAAAACATCAAAGGTGTTGATTATAACTGCTCCATATTTAAGTCATAAGATTGTAAAGATAGTAAGGTTGTAAGGATAACGAGCAAACTCATAAGAATGCTAAATTTCTACTGTAAGTGTGGAGAGTGTCTCTAGTTTTATGAAATTGTACAGTCACTCATAGATTATTGATTCAAATTTTATCATATGATTGCAGTAACTTCAACACATACTTAGCTACAAGATTAAATCGGTATGAAACCTGTGGATCGGAGTAGCTTTGAGCCGCCCCCCCCCCCCCCCCACCAACTTGAACCCACTGGTTCAACCTGTTCAGTCCAATTCTTTAGGACAAAATGCATAAAATCTTTTTGTGTTTAAAAACGTCTGTAAAAAAAAAAAAATTCTCTTGTTATGGAAATAAGGTAAAAGCCTCTCTATGTTTTGTAAAACTCAACTCAATCACCCCCTCTTCGTTAAATCTAACTAACGGTGTTAATTTTTTAAAAAATGACCGTTATACCCTTACTTAATATATATTATTTTTTATTTTAATGACCATTGGATCTTCTTTGATCAAATACTGATCCTTAAATCTAATCAATTAATCTCAATCGTTAGATTTTTAAAAAATAATTTAAAATTAATATATATATAAAACTAACTACCCCCACACCACCCCCACCCTTTTCCCCTGCTGCTACCGGCCGGCCGCCGGAGAATGCCGGCGTGTCTCGCGTCACGTCTACCACCGTTCGACTCGCCATTTCATGACCGGTCCAGCCATAGTGTTCGTGTCTCACGAGGCGCATTCCGCAACGCAGGGAAAGGGGCACCATGTGGCTAGCAGTCCCCTGACTACTTCCGCCAATATCAACACACTCTCGCTCGACACTAACATAGAGCGCTGACATGAATCACAATAATGATAGCAATAACAACAACGACAATAAATTAAACACGCGATTTCAGAAAGTAGATTGCATTAAACTGAAAAGTGCGTATACAATGGACAACGATGCTAGAGCAAGGGGACCGCCTTGATGGGGAATCTAACACGTCACTAAACCAAGCTTCTTAAACTCATTCTCCCCCCCCCCCTATTTAAAACAATAGACACTAAAAAGATTGAAAAACGCACCTCAGGAGGCCTAACGTCCCCTGAGCAATCTAAACAAAACAAAGCAAAATATAAGATCAACACCTAAAACTCTAAGACTGCGGAAGTCCAGCGTCTGTTGGCGAAGGTTGTTTGGTCCATGTAGATCGGTTGAGTGGCCGAAATGCGCGTCAAGGGTGTCGAGTGCGCGGGCGGCCCTTGATATTCTCCCCCACCTGAGATGGCGACGTCCTCGGCGCATGCGAAGCATGATAAGCTTCGACAAGGGATAGGAACGCCTTAAGGTTCATCACCCGATCCCAAGTGTTCTCTTTGTTATTGCATGCCCTCCATTTCACCAAGTACTCTGTCTGGTTGCGCTTCGCGGTACTCGTAACTCGGTGATTCAGGATTGCTTCAGCCACATTCTCTTTAGTCTTCGTCAACTCAAGCTGCGGCCGGCTGGCTTGATTGTGGATATCGTCCTCCTTATTTGCTGAATATTTCTTCAATTGACTCACATGGAAGACGTTGTGTATTTTCCACCAGGAAGGCAACTCTACCTTGTAGGCCACCGTTCCAATACGCCTAATGATAGGTAAAGGGTCAACATACTTCTGCATCAATTGAGGATCTCTCCCCCTTGATGATTTTGATAATCTCGGATCTAGGACCTTCACCATCACTAGGTCTCCCGCATTGAATTTGGTGTTTAAGTGGAGGTTGATTCAAATCCCAAATATATAAGTTATCCTAGAACCGATTTGGTTCTAGTAGAGATTTCATTTTACTTGATTTTTTCACGCTCTTATGGATATGTTTGGATGATTGGCATTATACTTTACCTTCCTGCTCATGTTAGTATTATTTAATGACTTTCTTTCCCTTTCTTTTTGTTTTCAATAATAGGAATGAGCAGGAAGCTTTCACTATGTTTGGATTCATATTTTTGCATTTTTGAAAACAAGATAAAACACACTCAATGTTTGTTTTTGTATTTTTACACTTTATCTGAATTTTTTTTTATTTTTCAACTTTCTATATATAATATATATATATACTTATATATAATATGAAAGAGACATGCTTTGACAATCGGTCCACCACAACGATAATATAGCCTAAGTCCCCTACCTTAGGCAATCCTGAAATATAATCTATTGAGATGCTCTCCCATGGTCGCTTTGGGATGGGAAGTAATTGCAGTAAACCAGCCTTGTTCTGATGGTCTGCCTTATCTTGCTGGCATATCAAGCAAGTGAGGACATAAGTCTCCACATCCTCCCGCATCTGTGGCCAATAGTAGGCCCTCTGCATCAAGCCATACGTGCGAGCTTACATGTGACCAACGTGTTGATGCGTCAATCAACACCATAAAGTATTTAAATGGCCCACATGACGGTGTTATTGGCCTGCGCATGTTTCCTTGAATTCGTTCAAGAAACATAGGAGATTCTACATTCATTTTTGTCATAGATGACTTTGTAATTAATTTTTCAAGAGAACAAGTCGTACATATAAAATCACTTTTAACAAGAAACTTCAGGTCCTTTAGTGGGTGTCCATATGAATTTTCAATGATTCTATACATCATTGTTTTACCTGGGTGGCCAAGTCTATCATGCCACAAAGTAAAAAGACTTTGATCAACTAACTTTGGGTTAGTGATATTATATATTTCAACGGAGTTTATCAATGTGCCATATAAACCAGAAGTATATGTTTTCATTCTTTCTAAAACTTGCTTCTGGCCAGTTTTATGCAAGTTTTATATGTTGCAAGGTACAGATATTCAATACCATTTTTATTCATGGTTTCAATATGAAAACCATTTTGTTGAATTTCCTTGAAACTCAATAAGTTCCTTTGTGATTTACTAGAATATAAGGTATCATTGATATGTAATCTTGTTCGTTCAGGTAATAAGGTATCATTTTGAGAACAATTTCTTGTTTCTCATAATTGTATGCGTAGTGGCACTGTCAACAAGACAATGCTCCTTGTCATTGAGATTTGTAATGGATTGATCCATTCTATATAAATAAAATAGACATATAATAAGTAAAAGAAAAATTTCATTCATAAAATATAAAAACATTACAAGATTAAAAGAACTACCCTACAAATAAAAGTAAATAAAACTTAATAATGGAAACATAATAATAACATATGAGATAAATCTAATCAACAAGCATATCAAAATCCTCAGTAATGTCACCAAACTGTAAGGGCAGCTCAAGGAGATTTTTATCATCATTTTCAATAGATTGGAGAAAATATAATGCATCTATGTGGGTATTGTCTGAGATTCCAGCCTCAACAAGATTAGTCTCAACTTCTTTACTCTTTTCTTTTACAGAAGCTTGGTATAATTTGACCAGATGTTGTGCCGTACAATAGGTACGGGACCAATGCCCAGACATCCCACATCTATAGCAAAAATCTCCATTTATAGTTTCTCTTGTTATTCTTTGCCTTGTTCCCATTGTTCTTTTAAATATTGGGATTAATCTATGTATTATGATAATTTCCACGATCATTACCACGACCACGACCACGACCATAAGAATGGCCCCGTGGTGGGCCACGGTAACGACCACGCCCCTTTCGTGAAGAAGTAGCATTTGCTTCAGGCAATGCCGCTGTATTTTCAGGTTTGAAACCAGTGGTTTGAAACCAGTGGGTCGGGTTTGATAGTTATTCAATAAAAGTTGATTATTTTCTTCTGTAACAAACAGGTATGAAATCAACTCTGAATAGGTTTTGAACTCATGTTCCCTATACTGCTGTTGGAGTACAAGGTTGGATGCATGAAAAGTAGAAAATATTTTTTCCAACATTTGTTCATCTGTCACATCTTCTCCACATAACCTCAATTTGATACAATTCGAAACATCTCAAAATTATATTCAGCAATTGTTTTGAAATCTTGCAATCGCAATTGCATCCACTCATATCTTACACGTGGTAAGATTACAATCTTTTGATGGTCAAATCGATCCTTTAAACTTTTCAGAGTTGAAAAGAACTTTTGACTATTAAATATTGATACTTCAGGCTATCATGAAGATGATGATGAAGCAAAATCATTGCTTTAGCACGTCTTGCTCAGAAGTAATAGTATTTTCTTTTATTGTTTCTCTTAGTTTGCTACTTGCCAAATGTAGTTCGGCATAAAAAACCCATGGAAAAAATATCAAGAGTAACGAAATCCAATTTTGTGAGATTGACCATTATGCTACGACAAGTTAATATGCACTTTTAGCATAATATTCAACATATTAGTAAAATGAAATGTATTACACATGATATAAAGTAAAAAGGGGAAATGACAGATTTAGTCCCGTAGGATAGGGTAGTTCTCACTTCCAGTCCTTTACTTTTAGGAGTCAACAGTTTTAGTCCATTAGTTCTATTAAAATGACACTTTTAGTCCCATTTCATCTCCAAATAGCATGGTAACACCTAGCTTGCAGAAATGGTATCAGAGCCTAGGTTTATTGAAGAAATATATGTTTATATTACATTTTGATATTATTTATCCACTAATGGAGGAGACTTTCTAAGATAAAATGGAACTGAACGAAAGTTCGAGTTGCTCTGAAAATAGGAAATATTTCCAGATTCTGAAAATACAAAGAAGAGAATTTCTCATGAAAATTCTTGACAAGTGTGACAACGGTCCCAAGAGGATTGATCTAAAACTTCTCACGCCAGAAGAAGAACAAGAGTGGCTGAGAAATTTTAAAGTTCGACAAGTACTACCAGGAAATGCAGTGAGACGTCTACACGCCACTGAAGTCCATGGTAGAATTCCAGCCAAGAGAAATGGAATGGGTAAATTCCTACATAATTTCAGTTCTAAAAATTATGACTGATTGGAAGGAGCTCGAGCCAGATACATCAAAGATCTCCCAAAATCTGAGGGAGATACAAAAGACGGTTCAAGACTATGGACATTGGTTAATACATATACCTATGAAAATAGAATCTTTGAGCCAAAAGATGGATGAGATACTTAAGATCCTTCCGGATCTACACAAGGACCTTACAGATCTGAGGATAGAAATCACAAATCTAAAGAAAAATCAGAGAGAAAACCCTGAAACATCTAGATCCAGACAGGAGCGAATCAGGGACGCCCTCGGAATAGTACCTCTTCTACACCAGAAGGGGAAGGCCACGGAGATTCCAAAGCCAAAGTCAAGAGAAGATCTGATCATTGCATCTACCAGATCTATAAAATAATGGAGGTAACAAGAGCAGATCTTTCAGATCTACAAGAACTGGCGGAATCCTTTTCCCAACTCGGGATCGTGGATTTAGTCAATATCCAAACAAATGAGATCACTCCAGCACTACCACCGCCGGAAGGAAGTACATGTTCTAATGATCCTCCACAGGATCAACCGATGAGGGAGAGTGCGGATTTCCACACTAATGCCACACCAACATTTATGGGAACCAGATTAAAGAAAAATCCAGGAAGAAATCTAAAAAGAGTGCCGGAGAATACACCTTGGGCAAGGACCATGCTCCAGCCTTTACATCCATATGGCACTATACTAAACTTGGATATTATCGATTTTCAAAATACCGAGAAAATTGATAGACGAATGGGTTGTAGCAATCAAGATAGCAGCAACTACCCTAAATCTCGACAAAGAAAACTTCATAAAGCTTGTGGAGTTGAGCTTGAAGAGATTTGTAAAAATCGAATGGGATAATACCCCAGAAGATACCAAAGCCAGCATCCTTGCCGGAGATTCGAAAGGCGCGATAGCTGACCGGCTAGGAAGGCTCATCAAGATACACTTCATTGGAGATGGATACTCCGAAGGAAGTAGGGCAGAAAAAGCTAGGGAATATGCACAAGCTCTTTTCAGCCTTGAATTAAGAAGTATTTGCGCAGTAGATGAATATATCTATTGGTTCCACAAGTATTTCTTCTAAAGTGGAGTAGCAATAGAAGTAGTAGCTCCAATGTTCTTCGCAAAAATATGCAGTCCATGGAGGGAAATGTTGATCCAATCATACAAAGTACCTGAAGGACAGCTAGATTCAGGGACGCGAAGAATGTCTTTCCTTAAAGACAAGTTGAAGGATTGGTGTTATCAAGCATCCATCCAGAAGAACATGAAAAGACTGAGAGGTAAAATCAAACGAACCCCTCTCTATTGTGATAACAATGATTTTTCAACTATTATAGGAGAATCAAGTGAGCCAAAGAAAAGGAAGAAGCAGAATAGTGACTCCTACACTAGGAGTTCCAGAAGAACCTTTTCCCGACGGTGATCATGGTGGTCTAAGTCCAAAGCTAGAACATACAAATCTGGACAAAGAACAGGACCAACAAGGGCTTCATCCCAAGGATCTAGACGAACAGATGCAAGATCCACCGGAAGAATCCCTACAAGAAACTTTCAGACGGGCCCATACTCGAGCCAATGAAAGTTTTAAAGATTGCAATTGCTGGACTTGCGGAGCAAAAGGACATATATCTCCCGATTGTCCGCAGAAACGTGGTGAATTAAGAAAATTTGAAGCCACGGATGACATCCTAGATGCAGTTTACTATGGTGACTTGGTACCCATCTACCAATTCGAAGATCTTCCTTCAGACGAAAGCATCTATAAGGAAGAAATAGAGACTGATTCGGATGGATCTTCAACCGAGTCAGAATAACTACAATGAAGGAGATAGGCTTCAAACCTCCGAAAGCCTATCAGGATTCTTTTCCAAAATGACGGTGTCAAACAAAATCATGGAAAGAATCATGCGGCAAGATTCCAACCTCAGCGCATATGATGAATTTAGGATTGGAAGAATTGGGAAAGTCCTGAACCAGATATGACTAAACCAAAGGAAGCATCACATGATCTACAAAGTAAGTTCAGGTGAGTTTGCTATACCTATGGAACTTACTGGTAATGTGATGGAAATGCAGTTAATTCCTAAAGAAGAAATTCTTGAAGAATTGAGGAAGCTTAGAGAAGAAGTAGCCATTACTATGAAATGGATCCACATAGGAACTATTGAAGTAGTAATAAAAGCAACTTTTAAGGAAGGAATTGATTCAGAAATACATTTATCAATAATGGATAGAAGAATCAATAACTTAAGAGATGGTTGTCTCGGAATAATAATAGGTAACTTGTATGCAGAAAAACTGATGTTTGACATTCATCCTAGGATTGCATACAACCTAACAGACCAAGATTTTAGTAGAGTCTTAACCCTTCATCAAGATTTTAAAAGAAAAGATCTAATGAGAGAAGGGAATAGATCGTATTCTATAACTTATAAAATTGCATATGCCCTTTCCAATACGCATCATTCAGATTTGTTTCTTAGGAAAGAGTATATTGAGATTCCTAGAATTTTCAAAGAGTTCGCCAATGTCATGACACCAGATCCTATTAGGATACCTAGAATAGGTGGTGTTGATATCATCATAAAAGATCACCCAGTTTTAGATAAAACACTTAGCTCTAGAACTGATTTCAGTAGTCGAATGTCCTTTTCGGAAGATAGGAGTACAGGCTATAAAGGAAAGCAGAAAGAATTATTAAAAGCTTTAACTCCTCAAGAGATTAGGGTAGATAACTTAAAACTTAGATGCCCTGAAGGATGGGAAGAAATACAAGTTATATTTGACATCACTAAGAAAGAGAATTTTTTCCCTTGTGATGACTTATATCATTTGTAGCAACCTGTTGTCGGAAGATATGAAGGCATGTTAGAAATAGCAGGCCATGAAATTTTAGTTGCAGGTGTTGTAGGAAGAGAAAATGGGAGTATGACTTTGGGGTTAAGTTTCCTCGAAAATCATAAACCATGGGGAAGAAAAGGTAACGGAATGGAATTCAGTCTTAATGGTGTCACCATAAGGATTGAATGACGAGTCCCTTTTCTATATACATATCTGTTGGTATGTTGTATGATCAATATAAGACGGAGTATTTTGCAGCTTATATTGATTCAGGATCAGGTATTTGCACGGCAAAACCTGGAGTTTTTCCTAAGGAAGCAAGGGAAACCTTACCCATCATTGCAGGAAGGGATTTTTCACAAAAAATCCTGATACTCAATAAGGGAATACGAGAAGCCAAGATCATGATTGGAGGAGCATTCGGATCACCCTGGTTTAGGGTAAAAACACCTCCTATTTACTTTCATGATACATGTGCCGATATCTTGCTAGGTAACAATTTCATTCAAACATTTGCAAGATATATGCAGGATAACCAAAGGAATCTGTTAATCTTTACTACTAACTGTGGTAGTGAGATACAGGTGTTGCGAAGATAAAAGGCATTCAATAGGATAATGCCAATAAATTTTCGCAGCAAACGTGGTGATTTTGATGCCAAATTAACTTATCCAAAAATGCAGGATAAGAGAAAATTTGGTAAGGTCCTTTTGTCTTTCAGGTAACAGGGACTCATAGACAACGATAGCTTCTATAAGGAATCCGAGGAGGAAATCTTGAACCTTAAAGAAGCACTACTAGGAATGAAAGCACCCGACATCAGCGAAGAGAGCAAGTTTTCTCTTGAGAATGTCAAGAGGCTTATCCAAAGGAACTTCAGCGAAAACCCTCTGGCATGGTGGGATAGGAACAAGATCGAAGCTACTCTAAAGCTTAAGGAAGAATGCAAATATGAGTATGTTCGATACAAACCTATCCAGATGAATATGAAAGATAAGAAAGATATGCAGATGATTATCAAAGAGTATATCAGTCTTGGACTCATCGAGCCTGGAATCTCTACCTATAGTAGCCCTGGATTTCTGGTAAGAAACCATGGCGAGATCAAGAGAGGTAAACCCAGGTTAGTAATTAACTATCAAGGCATTAATAAGATTTTAGAGTTTGATGGTTATTACATTCCTAGTAGAGAACACTTAATTGATTGCATTAAAGGAGCAAAAGTGTTTTCTAAATTCGATTGCAAATCTGGTTTCTATCAGATTAAAATGGAGAGCGAATCAAAGAAATTTACTGCATTCTCCACACCACAGGGACAATATATCTGGAATGTGCTTCCAATGGGTTTAGCAAATGCACCCTAGATATTTCAAAGAAAAATGGATATCTTTTTAAAGATTACTTCGAATTCATGTTTGTCTATATTGACGACATATTGATTGCATCAAAAATATGAAGGAACATATTAGACATCTTGAAATATTTTCTGATGCATGCTATAGGGAAGGTTTAGTATTTTCTGAAAAGAAAGCTACTATTGCAGTCAATAAGATTGAATTTTTAGGAATCCTTATTGACGAAACAGGAATTAAGTTGCAGGACCATATTGTGGAAAAAATCCGCAATTTTCCAGATGTACTCAAAGACAAGAAGCAATTGCAAAGCTTCTTGGGAGTTGTTAATTTTGCAGGAATCTTCATTAAGGATCTTTCAAGATACAGAAAGAATTTTCGACCACTTTTGAAAGAAACGGAGAGTTCAAAGTGGAAATGGGAAGAAATCCACACCAAAAGGGTTCGTGAGCTGAAACAAGTTTGCAGTAACCTTCCAAAACTTGCTATACCGCAGGACAGGGACGAATTGGTAGTCTACACAGATGCCAATGATTACAGATGGGCAGCAGTGCTCATGAAGAAGACAACTACAAGGGAAGAACCCTGTAGATATACCGGAGGGTAGTTCTCAGAACAACAAGCCAAAGTTTGGCACATAAACGAGAAAGAATTCTTTGCGGTTTGGAAGGCTTTCAAAAAATGGCCTTTATTTTTACTTGCTAAAGAATTTACTTTAAAAGTTGATAATACTAATGTCAAGGCTTTCTTAAAAAATAAATTAGAATAAAAAATAGAGAAAGCTCGTATTATCAGATGGCAAGCAGAATGCCAATATTATTGTTATAATATTGTCGTTATAAAATCTCATAAGAATGTTCTTGCAGATTTCCTGACAAGAGATGGAGGCATCTGAAGCAAACTCCATCATGTTGAGACTCAGGCACCTTCGGGAAAACCTCGAGGAGCTTGACAGAAAATTCGGACAGCTAGCAGTTAATGCTCAAGTTGCCGGACAAATCCAAAGAGCTGATCTAGACACAGTCCAGGTCGCAATAAGGAGTTCCTTATTAGCATCCACTTCGCTATGGAACGACTTACGAGAACCAATTCGAAAGGCATCACCTTCGGGGATGACTCATGAGTTGAGGGAGCATGACCCAAAACATGCCTTTAGAGTCCAGGGCTCTATACCTGTAGCGTCGGATTCAAGTACCGATTGCACAAGGCCATCACCGGACTCTGGTGAAACGGCAACAATTGAGTCTCAGGAAGTGCAAACTCCTGTTGATTCAAGTCAACCCAACACCTCTAGGGTTAAAGAGGGAGAGATTAGCCTTAGGCTAATGACAGGCACCTCTAAGGCTAATACTAACGAATTAATATCTTCTTCTGCTTGGCAGGATTATCAGCGTATGTGGAAAAAATTAATTTTCCGCAAAGGAGTCAATCCAGGCAAGACCATTATCGAAACGTCCGGAAAATATAACAGAGTCTGGATGTTAGAAGGATCTAAACCAGAAGATGTCAGAGAATGGTATGATTTTGGAGCTCTTGCTTCAGTTCATACTATGTCACCGAGTTTTCAGGAACTCTCAAAACTTTCCGAGTGGATTAGTGGGGCGGTCTTTGATTCATGGCAAAACAAACCCCACTTGAAAAAAGGCGATGTTCTGGAGATAAAATTTGTTTCAGTAGCTCCAGAAACTACAGGAAAGGGGTCTCATCCAGCATTCCATTTCATGAAGCTGTAGAGGCCAGATATGGTAGCTTTCAACAAAATCAAAGCTGCCTCAGGAGAAGCTCCCTTGGTATCAATCATTAGTGAAAATAGTATCTCTACCAGGAGAGCTTGAGGACTATGGGTCTGTCTCACAGAGATGAACAAAGTCAAGTATCCATTCAAGATTTTCTCAAACAAAGTGAATGGATCATTCCTGTTAAATTCCATGACAGGAAAAAACACGGAATTTGCTGAAAGCTTATTCGAAAAGAAGAGGATGTTAATCTGGAAAAATAAGTTGCCGGCAACCGAAGCCACAAGGATGAAGACATGCAATATGTTGCATGTTGGGCAATGGCATAACCATTTGTGCCCTTGCTGCAAGAAACAAGAAAAGCCCCTGTTCGGGACAAAGATTCGAGTCACGAAAAATAAACCCGAACCAGACCAAGATAAGGGAAAGAGAAAAAATTTTACCAAGAGAAGTAAAAGTTAAACGATGTAAAGAATCGAGAGGATTGACTGTCGGCATAAAATAATAAAAGCCAACAGTCAGCAAAGCAGCCAGCTGGAAATCATGTGACCGATAAACCATTATGACAGATAGCTGGAAATCACAAGGCGATGACAAACGCAATGACGTCATCACAAAAACAAGTTTGGAGTCCGAATTTGAAGTCCGCGGATGCCTATAAATAAAGATGCAAGGAAGCAGAAGGGGATCATTAGAAAACTTCTCCTACTCTTCAAAGCATTGGAATTCTGAGTCATCTTAATTTTCTGTAATATTTTTCAGTTTATGGGGGTTTCCCCAACAAGTCAAGCCTCTATATCATGAGGGGCTAAAACAGTTGTCTCCTCCAACGGAGGAATAATATCAATGTAATATTTCCTATATTTCTTCAATAAAAGTTAGGCTTCTATTCAACCTGTTTTTTCCAAAATCTATTAAGTCCCTATATTAGAATCCCTTTTACGCCCTAAGGTAGGAAACGAAATAGGGCTGTGCTGTTTGTTGCTGAAGGAGCTAAGTTCCTGTGAACCATCTGCTGCGGTAGTGTGATTGGAAGAAGTCCGTAAAACCAAGGACTTGAAATACCCGAAAACAAAGCGGTCAAAGCAAGGTATGAATTTATGGGGTCTTAATTTTTTTTCGGAAGCATGTTGGGCCTATTTCTAAGCATAAGGTGTAGTTTCACTAAAAAATTGCAAAGAGAGTTGATTATAGGACCAATAGTGTTAAAATTTGAAAACCAAGGGATCATAACTGTCGACCATGAAAAGCGTGGGACTAGAAGTGATAATGGCCTTATCTAACGGGACCAAAAATGCAATTTTGCCAAGTAAAAATGACATGAAACATTACTAACATTAAGTTACATATAAGTTAGTATGTAATTAGTTTGAATTATTATGGCATGCATACATACATTAAATTAAATATATTTAAGTTTGGCTTAAATCTTATATTGTTACAAATAGCAATTAAATGATATTCATGCCAAAATTATTTTCTTAATAAATAAATTTTGTTGCACATAAATATACTAGCAAAACATTTGAAATACATACATGGGCATATGAAAGAAAACTATATAGGTAAACTAAGTTAATTAAATTAACTTCAAGTTAGTCATATTTTAATAACAATAACTATACTATGATATCAAAAAAAATTATCACGAATCAAATAAATAAACGAAGAAGAGTCGGGCTTCTTGATCAAGCAATTATCTCAAAACACTTTAGGTGGTGAGAAAATCAAAATATTATACTTATCATTGCTTCAAGGATGATATTGCACATAATTGGTACAAAATATTTCACTTATTACTGGAGATGATTTTAACTCATTACTTATTTCAGGAAGCAATGAAATTTTATAGAATAGATCCACTTCAGGCGATGAAATCAAGAATTATATGTTTACTTCTGGATACAATATCACATCCACTTCAGGGGATAAAATCAAGAATTATATGCCTACTTCTGGAGGCAATATCACATCCACTTCAGGGGATGAAATCAAGAATAAAAGTAACTATGATATTGTAGAGGTAAATAAACAAAGAATAAAAATTATACTAGAAAAATTAACATTCTACCTTGATCGAGCGTAACGTCGTACTGATAACGTGTTATAAACCTAGAGAAATTTTAAGTTTGTTAGCCTATCACTCCTAATAGAATATAAAGTAAAATAATATATGTATTTCTCCAAATAACTTTCTTATTCTCTCCAAAAATTCATTTACAAATGAAATACATGGTGGTATTTATAGACCACAAAAAATGTAGTTACAAAATACACCATAACTATTATAATTACAAATCATAATGGGGAATACAAAAGGGTATAACATGATGGGTAATACGAAAGGGTATAACAAGAGGTATATGCATTCATATATATATATATATATATATATATATATAAAATAAAAATTTAGAAATAAGTCAATTATTAACAATAATTGCATTCGAATTCGGATCGAGAACGAATCCACAACAAAACCTGATGTTTGTTCCCGAACCCGGGCGGGTTAAATTAGACCCCAGGACAGGCTCGAGACAGGATCGCAATTTGACATGCATACTTCAGGCATTGAACAGTAGAGCTGAGAGTATTTAAATTATTTTGAGA